>NC_083223.1:28182602-28485633 GCF_032191835.1 Heteronotia binoei
GTTACATTGAATTACGTAGTTTTAGTATTCCTTAACATATCCTCAGTTATGGTATGGTTACATTGAATTACTTAGTTTTGGGATTCCTTGAGATATCCTCAGTTATGGTATGAATCCCTTCAATCTCCTTCTACTATGAACACCAGTGAAAGCTTAATAGAATGTCATGGATAATCATAAAAAAATAGTAAGTGATTGTTTTCTATAGTTTTATAAGATTATATAGTTACTAAGCATTGCTATATAACCAATGCTGATATCAATTCGTTTAATCTCTTTCCACAAAGAATGCCGTTGTAAACTGATTAGAAGAAAAGGTTAATTTTTGAAAACGCTAAGCCAATGTTTGTTATGGTTACATTGAGTTACATTGTTTTAGTATTCCTTGATATCTCCTCAGTACTTGTATGAATCCCTTAAATCCCTTTCCACTATGAACACCATTGCAAGCTTAATAGAATGCTATGTAGAATTATGTAAAAACAGTAAGTATATATTGTAAGTAAGTTATAGTTACTAAGTATTGCTATCTCCATAGTTCTTGTATGAATCCGAACAAATGCTTTCCACAAAGAATGCCATTGTAAAGTGAATAGAATAAAACAGATATTTTTCGAAAAACACTAAGCCAATGTTTGTTATGGTTACATTGAATTACGTAGTTTTAGTATTCCTTCAGATCTCCTCAGTTATGGTATGAATCCCTTCAATCTCTTTCCATTATGAACACCAATGAAAGCTTAAGAGAATGTCATGAAGAATTATGAAAAAATAGTAAGTGGATGTTTTCTAAAGTTTTGAAAGATTACATAGTTACTAAGCATTGCTATCTCCTCAGTGCTGCTATGAATTCGTTCAATCTCTTTCCACAAAAAATGCCATTGTAAACTGAATAGAATAAAAAGGGGGATTTGGGAAAAACACTAAGCCAATGTTTGTTATGGTTACATTGTTTTAGTATTCCTTGATATCTTTTCAGTACTTGTATGAATCCCTTAAATCCCTTTCCACTATGAACACCATTGCAAGCTTAATAGAATGCTATGTAGAATTATGTAAAAACAGTAAGTATATATTGTAAGTATAGTTACTAAGTATTGCTATCTCCATAGTTCTTGTATGAATCAGAACAAACGCTTTCCACAAGGAATGCCATTGTAAACTGAATAGACTAAAACAGATATTTTTCGAAAAACGCTAAGCCAATGTTTGTTATGGTTACATTGAATTACGTAGTTTTAGTATTCCTTCAGATCTCCTCAGTTATGGTATGAATCCCTTCAATCTCTTTCCATTATGAACACCAATGAAAGCTTAAGAGAATGTCATGAAGAATTATGAAAAAATAGTAAGTGGATGTTTTCTAAAGTTTTATAAGATTACATAGTTACTAAGCATTGTTATCTCCTCAGTGCTGCTATGAATTCGTTCAATCTCTTTCCACAAAAAATGCCATTGTAAACTGAATAGAATAAAAAGGGGGATTTGGGAAAAACACTATGCCAATGTTTGTTATGGTTACATTGAGTTACATTGTTTTAGTATTCCTTGATATCTTTTCAGTACTTGTATGAATCCCTTAAATCCCTTTCCGCTATGAACACCATTGCAAGCTTAATAGAATGCTATGTAGAATTATGTAAAAACAGTAAGTATATATTGTAAGTATAGTTACTAAGTATTGCTATCTCCATAGTTCTTGTATGAATCCGAACAAACGCTTTCCACAAGGAATGCCATTGTTAACTGAATAGAATAAAAAAGATATTTTTCGAAAAACACTAAGCCAATGTTTGTTATGGTTACATTGTTTTAGTATTCCTTGATATCTTTTCAGTACTTGTATGAATCCCTTAAATCCCTTTCCACTATGAACACCATTGCAAGCTTAATAGAATGCTATGTAGAATTATGTAAAAACAGTAAGTATATATTGTAAGTAAGTTATAGTTACTAAGTATTGCTATCTCCATAGTTCTTCTATGAATCCGAACAAACGCTTTCCACAAAGAATGCCATTGTAAACTGAATAGAATAAAACAGATATTTTTCGAAAAACACTAAGCCAATGTTTGTTATGGTTACATTGAATTACGTAGTTTTAGTATTCCTTCAGATCTCATCAGTACTTGTATGAATCCCTTCAATCTCTTTCCATTATGAACACCAATGAAAGCTTAAGAGAATGTCATGAAGAATTATGAAAAAATAGTAAGTGGATGTTTTCTAAAGTTTTATAAGATTACATAGTTACTAAGCATTGTTATCTCCTCAGTGCTGCTATGAATTCGTTCAATCTCTTTCCACAAAAAATGCCATTGTAAACTGAATAGAATAAAAAGGGGGATTTGGGAAAAACACTAAGCCAATGTTTGTTATGGTTACATTGAATTACGTAGGTTTAGTATTCCTTCAGATCTCCTCAGTACTTGTATGAATCCCTTCAATCTCTTTCCATTATGAACACCAATGAAAGCTTAAGAGAATGTCATGAAGAATTATGAAAAAATAGTAAGTGGATGTTTTCTAAAGTTTTATAAGATTACATAGTTACTAAGCATTGCTATCTCCTCAGTGCTGCTATGAATTCGTTCAATCTCTTTCCACAAAAAATGCCATTGTAAACTGAAATGAATAAAAAGGGGGATTTGGGAAAAACACTAAGCCAATGTTTGTTATGGTTACATTGTTTTAGTATTCCTTGATATCTTTTCAGTACTTGTATGAATCCCTTAAATCCCTTTCCACTATGAACACCATGGCAAGCTTAATAGAATGCTATGTAGAATTATGTAAAAACAGTAAGTATATATTGTAAGTAAGTTATAGTTACTAAGTATTGCTATCTCCATAGTTCTTGTATGAATCCGAACAAACTCTTTCCACAAAGAATGCCATTGTAAACTGAATAGAATAAAATGGTTAATTTTCGAAAAACACTAAGCCAATTTTTGTTATGGTTACATTGAATTACGCAGTTTTACTAAGGATTGCTACCTTCTCTGTGCTGGTATGAATTCGTTCAATTTCTTTCCACAAAGAATGCCATTGTAAACTGAATAGAATAAAATGGTTAATTTTCGAAAAACACTAAGCCAATGTTTGTTATGGTTACATTGAGTTACATTGTATTTGTATTCCTTTATAGCTCCTCAGTACTTTTATGAATCCCTTAAATCCCTTTCCACTATGAACAGCATTCAAAGCTTAATGGAATGATATGTAGAATTAAGTAGAAATAGTAAGTATATATTTTAATTATAGTTACTAAGTATTGCTAACTCCATAGTTCTTGTATGAATCCGAAAAACTCTTTCCACAAACAATCCATTATAAACTGAAAGGAATAAAACAATTATTTTTCGAAAAAAACCCTAAGCCAATGTTTGTTATGGTTACATTGAATTACGTAGTTTTAGTATTCCTTAACATATCCTCAGTTATGGTATGGTTACATTGAATTACTTAGTTTTGGGATTCCTTGAGATATCCTCAGTTATGGTATGAATCCCTTCAATCTCCTTCTACTATGAACACCAGTGAAAGCTTAATAGAATGTCATGGATAATCATAAAAAAATAGTAAGTGATTGTTTTCTATAGTTTTATAAGATTATATAGTTACTAAGCATTGCTATATAACCAATGCTGATATCAATTCGTTTAATCTCTTTCCACAAAGAATGCCGTTGTAAACTGATTAGAAGAAAAGGTTAATTTTTGAAAACGCTAAGCCAATGTTTGTTATGGTTACATTGAGTTACATTGTTTTAGTATTCCTTGATATCTCCTCAGTACTTGTATGAATCCCTTAAATCCCTTTCCACTATGAACACCATTGCAAGCTTAATAGAATGCTATGTAGAATTATGTAAAAACAGTAAGTATATATTGTAAGTAAGTTATAGTTACTAAGTATTGCTATCTCCATAGTTCTTGTATGAATCCGAACAAATGCTTTCCACAAAGAATGCCATTGTAAAGTGAATAGAATAAAACAGATATTTTTCGAAAAACACTAAGCCAATGTTTGTTATGGTTACATTGAATTACGTAGTTTTAGTATTCCTTCAGATCTCCTCAGTTATGGTATGAATCCCTTCAATCTCTTTCCATTATGAACACCAATGAAAGCTTAAGAGAATGTCATGAAGAATTATGAAAAAATAGTAAGTGGATGTTTTCTAAAGTTTTGAAAGATTACATAGTTACTAAGCATTGCTATCTCCTCAGTGCTGCTATGAATTCGTTCAATCTCTTTCCACAAAAAATGCCATTGTAAACTGAATAGAATAAAAAGGGGGATTTGGGAAAAACACTAAGCCAATGTTTGTTATGGTTACATTGTTTTAGTATTCCTTGATATCTTTTCAGTACTTGTATGAATCCCTTAAATCCCTTTCCACTATGAACACCATTGCAAGCTTAATAGAATGCTATGTAGAATTATGTAAAAAGAGTAAGTATATATTGTAAGTATAGTTACTAAGTATTGCTATCTCCATAGTTCTTGTATGAATCAGAACAAACGCTTTCCACAAGGAATGCCATTGTAAACTGAATAGACTAAAACAGATATTTTTCGAAAAACGCTAAGCCAATGTTTGTTATGGTTACATTGAATTACGTAGTTTTAGTATTCCTTCAGATCTCCTCAGTTATGGTATGAATCCCTTCAATCTCTTTCCATTATGAACACCAATGAAAGCTTAAGAGAATGTCATGAAGAATTATGAAAAAATAGTAAGTGGATGTTTTCTAAAGTTTTATAAGATTACATAGTTACTAAGCATTGTTATCTCCTCAGTGCTGCTATGAATTCGTTCAATCTCTTTCCACAAAAAATGCCATTGTAAACTGAATAGAATAAAAAGGGGGATTTGGGAAAAACACTATGCCAATGTTTGTTATGGTTACATTGAGTTACATTGTTTTAGTATTCCTTGATATCTTTTCAGTACTTGTATGAATCCCTTAAATCCCTTTCCGCTATGAACACCATTGCAAGCTTAATAGAATGCTATGTAGAATTATGTAAAAACAGTAAGTATATATTGTAAGTATAGTTACTAAGTATTGCTATCTCCATAGTTCTTGTATGAATCCGAACAAACGCTTTCCACAAGGAATGCCATTGTTAACTGAATAGAATAAAAAAGATATTTTTCGAAAAACACTAAGCCAATGTTTGTTATGGTTACATTGTTTTAGTATTCCTTGATATCTTTTCAGTACTTGTATGAATCCCTTAAATCCCTTTCCACTATGAACACCATTGCAAGCTTAATAGAATGCTATGTAGAATTATGTAAAAACAGTAAGTATATATTGTAAGTATAGTTACTAAGTATTGCTATCTCCATAGTTCTTGTATGAATCAGAACAAACGCTTTCCACAAGGAATGCCATTGTAAACTGAATAGACTAAAACAGATATTTTTCGAAAAACGCTAAGCCAATGTTTGTTATGGTTACATTGAATTACGTAGTTTTAGTATTCCTTCAGATCTCCTCAGTTATGGTATGAATCCCTTCAATCTCTTTCCATTATGAACACCAATGAAAGCTTAAGAGAATGTCATGAAGAATTATGAAAAAATAGTAAGTGGATGTTTTCTAAAGTTTTATAAGATTACATAGTTACTAAGCATTGTTATCTCCTCAGTGCTGCTATGAATTCGTTCAATCTCTTTCCACAAAAAATGCCATTGTAAACTGAATAGAATAAAAAGGGGGATTTGGGAAAAACACTAAGCCAATGTTTGTTATGGTTACATTGAATTACGTAGGTTTAGTATTCCTTCAGATCTCCTCAGTACTTGTATGAATCCCTTCAATCTCTTTCCATTATGAACACCAATGAAAGCTTAAGAGAATGTCATGAAGAATTATGAAAAAATAGTAAGTGGATGTTTTCTAAAGTTTTATAAGATTACATAGTTACTAAGCATTGCTATCTCCTCAGTGCTGCTATGAATTCGTTCAATCTCTTTCCACAAAAAATGCCATTGTAAACTGAAATGAATAAAAAGGGGGATTTGGGAAAAACACTAAGCCAATGTTTGTTATGGTTACATTGTTTTAGTATTCCTTGATATCTTTTCAGTACTTGTATGAATCCCTTAAATCCCTTTCCACTATGAACACCATGGCAAGCTTAATAGAATGCTATGTAGAATTATGTAAAAACAGTAAGTATATATTGTAAGTAAGTTATAGTTACTAAGTATTGCTATCTCCATAGTTCTTGTATGAATCCGAACAAACGCTTTCCACAAAGAATGCCATTGTAAACTGAATAGAATAAAATGGTTAATTTTCGAAAAACACTAAGCCAATTTTTGTTATGGTTACATTGAATTACGCAGTTTTACTAAGGATTGCTACCTTCTCTGTGCTGGTATGAATTCGTTCAATTTCTTTCCACAAAGAATGCCATTGTAAACTGAATAGAATAAAATGGTTAATTTTCGAAAAACACTAAGCCAATGTTTGTTATGGTTACATTGAGTTACATTGTATTTGTATTCCTTTATAGCTCCTCAGTACTTTTATGAATCCCTTAAATCCCTTTCCACTATGAACAGCATTCAAAGCTTAATGGAATGATATGTAGAATTAAGTAGAAATAGTAAGTATATATTTTAATTATAGTTACTAAGTATTGCTAACTCCATAGTTCTTGTATGAATCCGAAAAACTCTTTCCACAAACAATCCATTATAAACTGAAAGGAATAAAACAATTATTTTTCGAAAAAAACCCTAAGCCAATGTTTGTTATGGTTACATTGAATTACGTAGTTTTAGTATTCCTTAACATATCCTCAGTTATGGTATGGTTACATTGAATTACTTAGTTTTGGGATTCCTTGAGATATCCTCAGTTATGGTATGAATCCCTTCAATCTCCTTCTACTATGAACACCAGTGAAAGCTTAATAGAATGTCATGGATAATTATAAAAAAATAGTAAGTGATTGTTTTCTATAGTTTTATAAGATTATATAGTTACTAAGCATTGCTATATAACCAATGCTGATATCAATTCGTTTAATCTCTTTCCACAAAGAATGCCGTTGTAAACTGATTAGAAGAAAAGGTTAATTTTTGAAAACGCTAAGCCAATGTTTGTTATGGTTACATTGAGTTACATTGTTTTAGTATTCCTTGATATCTCCTCAGTACTTGTATGAATCCCTTAAATCCCTTTCCACTATGAACACCATTGCAAGCTTAATAGAATGCTATGTAGAATTATGTAAAAACAGTAAGTATATATTGTAAGTAAGTTATAGTTACTAAGTATTGCTATCTCCATAGTTCTTGTATGAATCCGAACAAATGCTTTCCACAAAGAATGCCATTGTAAAGTGAATAGAATAAAACAGATATTTTTCGAAAAACACTAAGCCAATGTTTGTTATGGTTACATTGAATTACGTAGTTTTAGTATTCCTTCAGATCTCCTCAGTTATGGTATGAATCCCTTCAATCTCTTTCCATTATGAACACCAATGAAAGCTTAAGAGAATGTCATGAAGAATTATGAAAAAATAGTAAGTGGATGTTTTCTAAAGTTTTGAAAGATTACATAGTTACTAAGCATTGCTATCTCCTCAGTGCTGCTATGAATTCGTTCAATCTCTTTCCACAAAAAATGCCATTGTAAACTGAATAGAATAAAAAGGGGGATTTGGGAAAAACACTAAGCCAATGTTTGTTATGGTTACATTGTTTTAGTATTCCTTGATATCTTTTCAGTACTTGTATGAATCCCTTAAATCCCTTTCCACTATGAACACCATTGCAAGCTTAATAGAATGCTATGTAGAATTATGTAAAAACAGTAAGTATATATTGTAAGTAAGTATAGTTACTAAGTATTGCTATCTCCATAGTTCTTGTATGAATCCGAACAAACGCTTTCCACAAGGAATGCCATTGTAAACTGAATAGACTAAAACAGATATTTTTCGAAAAACGCTAAGCCAATGTTTGTTATGGTTACATTGAATTACGTAGTTTTAGTATTCCTTCAGATCTCCTCAGTTATGGTATGAATCCCTTCAATCTCTTTCCATTATGAACACCAACGAAAGCTTAAGAGAATGTCATGAAGAATTATGAAAAAATAGTAAGTGGATGTTTTCTAAAGTTTTATAAGATTACATAGTTACTAAGCATTGCTATCTCCTCAGTGCTGCTATGAATTCGTTCAATCTCTTTCCACAAAAAATGCCATTGTAAACTGAATAGAATAAAAAGGGGGATTTGGGAAAAACACTAAGCCAATGTTTGTTATGGTTACATTGAGTTACATTGTTTTAGTATTCCTTGATATCTCCTCAGTACTTGTATGAATCCCTTAAATCCCTTTCCACTATGAACACCATGGCAAGCTTAATAGAATGCTATGTAGAATTATGTAAAAACAGTAAGTATATATTGTAAGTAAGTTATAGTTACCAAGTATTGCTATCTCCATAGTTCTTGTATGAATCCGAACAAATGCTTTCCACAAAGAATGCCATTGTAAAGTGAATAGAATAAAACAGATATTTTTCGAAAAACACTAAGCCAATGTTTGTTATGGTTACATTGAATTACGTAGTTTTAGTATTCCTTCAGATCTCCTCAGTTATGGTATGAATCCCTTCAATCTCTTTCCATTATGAACACCAATGAAAGCTTAAGAGAATGTCATGAAGAATTATGAAAAAATAGTAAGTGGATGTTTTCTAAAGTTTTATAAGATTACATAGTTACTAAGCATTGCTATCTCCTCAGTGCTGCTATGAATTCGTTCAATCTCTTTCCACAAAAAATGCCATTGTAAACGGAATAGAATAAAAAGGGGGATTTGGGAAAAACACTAAGCCAATGTTTGTAATGGTTACATTGAGTTACATTGTTTTAGTATTCCTTGATATCTCCTCAGTACTTGTATGAATCCCTTAAATCCCTTTCCACTATGAACACCATGGCAAGCTTAATAGAATGCTATGTAGAATTATGTAAAAACAGTAAGTATATATTGTAAGTAAGTTATAGTTACTAAGTATTGCTATCTCCATAGTTCTTGTATGAATCCGAACAAATGCTTTCCACAAAGAATGCCATTGTAAAGTGAATAGAATAAAACAGATATTTTTCGAAAAACACTAAGCCAATGTTTGTTATGGTTACATTGAATTACGTAGTTTTAGTATTCCTTCAGATCTCCTCAGTTATGGTATGAATCCCTTCAATCTCTTTCCATTATGAACACCAATGAAAGCTTAAGAGAATGTCATGAAGAATTATGAAAAAATAGTAAGTGGATGTTTTCTAAAGTTTTGAAAGATTACATAGTTACTAAGCATTGCTATCTCCTCAGTGCTGCTATGAATTCGTTCAATCTCTTTCCACAAAAAATGCCATTGTAAACTGAATAGAATAAAAAGGGGGATTTGGGAAAAACACTAAGCCAATGTTTGTTATGGTTACATTGTTTTAGTATTCCTTGATATCTTTTCAGTACTTGTATGAATCCCTTAAATCCCTTTCCACTATGAACACCATTGCAAGCTTAATAGAATGCTATGTAGAATTATGTAAAAACAGTAAGTATATATTGTAAGTAAGTATAGTTACTAAGTATTGCTATCTCCATAGTTCTTGTATGAATCCGAACAAACGCTTTCCACAAGGAATGCCATTGTAAACTGAATAGACTAAAACAGATATTTTTCGAAAAACGCTAAGCCAATGTTTGTTATGGTTACATTGAATTACGTAGTTTTAGTATTCCTTCAGATCTCCTCAGTTATGGTATGAATCCCTTCAATCTCTTTCCATTATGAACACCAACGAAAGCTTAAGAGAATGTCATGAAGAATTATGAAAAAATAGTAAGTGGATGTTTTCTAAAGTTTTATAAGATTACATAGTTACTAAGCATTGCTATCTCCTCAGTGCTGCTATGAATTCGTTCAATCTCTTTCCACAAAAAATGCCATTGTAAACTGAATAGAATAAAAAGGGGGATTTGGGAAAAACACTAAGCCAATGTTTGTTATGGTTACATTGAGTTACATTGTTTTAGTATTCCTTGATATCTCCTCAGTACTTGTATGAATCCCTTAAATCCCTTTCCACTATGAACACCATGGCAAGCTTAATAGAATGCTATGTAGAATTATGTAAAAACAGTAAGTATATATTGTAAGTAAGTTATAGTTACCAAGTATTGCTATCTCCATAGTTCTTGTATGAATCCGAAGAAATGCTTTCCACAAAGAATGCCATTGTAAAGTGAATAGAATAAAACAGATATTTTTCGAAAAACACTAAGCCAATGTTTGTTATGGTTACATTGAATTACGTAGTTTTAGTATTCCTTCAGATCTCCTCAGTTATGGTATGAATCCCTTCAATCTCTTTCCATTATGAACACCAATGAAAGCTTAAGAGAATGTCATGAAGAATTATGAAAAAATAGTAAGTGGATGTTTTCTAAAGTTTTATAAGATTACATAGTTACTAAGCATTGCTATCTCCTCAGTGCTGCTATGAATTCGTTCAATCTCTTTCCACAAAAAATGCCATTGTAAACGGAATAGAATAAAAAGGGGGATTTGGGAAAAACACTAAGCCAATGTTTGTAATGGTTACATTGAGTTACATTGTTTTAGTATTCCTTGATATCTCCTCAGTACTTGTATGAATCCCTTAAATCCCTTTCCACTATGAACACCATGGCAAGCTTAATAGAATGCTATGTAGAATTATGTAAAAACAGTAAGTATATATTGTAAGTAAGTTATAGTTACTAAGTATTGCTATCTCCATAGTTCTTGTATGAATCCGAACAAACGCTTTCCACAAAGAATGCCATTGTAAACTGTATAGAATAAAACAGATATTTTTCGAAAAACACTAAGCCAATGTTTGTTATGGTTACATTGAATTACGTAGTTTTAGTATTCCTTCAGATCTCCTCAGTACTTGTATGAATCCCTTCAATCTCTTTCCATTATGAACACCAATGAAAGCTTAAGAGAATGTCATGAAGAATTATGAAAAAATAGTAAGTGGATGTTTTCTAAAGTTTTATAAGATTACATAGTTACTAAGCATTGCTATCTCCTCAGTGCTGCTATGAATTCGTTCAATCTCTTTCCACAAAAAATGCCATTGTAAACTGAAATGAATAAAAAGGGGGATTTGGGAAAAACACTAAGCCAATGTTTGTTATGGTTACATTGTTTTAGTATTCCTTGATATCTTTTCAGTACTTGTATGAATCCCTTAAATCCCTTTCCACTATGAACACCATGGCAAGCTTAATAGAATGCTATGTAGAATTATGTAAAAACAGTAAGTATATATTGTAAGTAAGTATAGTTACTAAGTATTGCTATCTCCATAGTTCTTGTATGAATCCGAACAAACGCTTTCCACAAGGAATGCCATTGTAAACTGAATAGAATAAAACAGATATTTTTCGAAAAACATTAAGCCAATGTTTGTTATGGTTACATTGAATTATGCAGTTTTACTAAGGATTGCTACCTTCTCTGTGCTGGTATGAATTCGTTCGATTTCTTTCCACAAAGAATGCCATTGTAAACTGAATAGAATAAAATGGTTAATTTTCGAAAAACACTAAGCCAATGTTTGTTATGGTTACATTGAGTTACATTGTATTTGTATTCCTTTATAGCTCCTCAGTACTTTTATGAATCCCTTAAATCCCTTTCCACTATGAACAGCATTCAAAGCTTAATGGAATGATATGTAGAATTAAGTAAAAATAGTAAGTATATATTTTAATTATAGTTACTAAGTATTGCTAACTCCATAGTTCTTGTATGAATCCGAAAAACTCTTTCCACAAACAATCCATTATAAACTGAAAGGAATAAAACAATTATTTTTCGAAAAAAACCCTAAGCCAATGTTTGTTATGGTTACATTGAATTACGTAGTTTTAGTATTCCTTAACATATCCTCAGTTATGGTATGGTTACATTGAATTACTTAGTTTTGGGATTCCTTGAGATATCCTCAGTTATGGTATGAATCCCTTCAATCTCCTTCTACTATGAACACCAGTGAAAGCTTAATAGAATGTCATGGATAATTATAAAAAAATAGTAAGTGATTGTTTTCTATAGTTTTATAAGATTATATAGTTACTAAGCATTGCTATATAACCAATGCTGATATCAATTCGTTTAATCTCTTTCCACAAAGAATGCCATTGTAAACTGATTAGAAGAAAAGGTTAATTTTTGAAAACGCTAAGCCAATGTTTGTTATGGTTACATTGAGTTACATTGTTTTAGTATTCCTTGATATCTCCTCAGTACTTGTATGAATCCCTTAAATCCCTTTCCACTATGAACACCATTGCAAGCTTAATAGAATGCTATGTAGAATTATGTAAAAACAGTAAGTATATATTGTAAGTAAGTTATAGTTACTAAGTATTGCTATCTCCATAGTTCTTGTATGAATCCGAACAAACGCTTTCCACAAAGAATGCCATTGTAAAGTGAATAGAATAAAACAGATATTTTTCAAAAAACACTAAGCCAATGTTTGTTATGGTTACCTTGAATTACGTAGTTTTAGTATTCCTTCAGATCTCCTCAGTTATGGTATGAATCCCTTCAATCTCTTTCCATTATGAACACCAACGAAAGCTTAAGAGAATGTCATGAAGAATTATGAAAAAATAGTAAGTGGATGTTTTCTAAAGTTTTATAAGATTACATAGTTACTAAGCATTGCTATCTCCTCAGTGCTGCTATGAATTCGTTCAATCTCTTTCCACAAAAAATGCCATTGTAAACTGAATAGAATAAAAAGGGGGATTTGGGAAAAACACTAAGCCAATGTTTGTTATGGTTACATTGAGTTACATTGTTTTAGTATTCCTTGATATCTTTTCAGTACTTGTATGAATCCCTTAAATCCCTTTCCACTATGAACACCATTGCAAGCTTAATAGAATGCTATGTAGAATTATGTAAAAACAGTAAGTATATATTGTAAGTAAGTTATAGTTACTAAGTATTGCTATCTCCATAGTTCTTCTATGAATCCGAACAAACGCTTTCCACAAAGAATGCCATTGTAAACTGAATAGAATAAAACAGATATTTTTCGAAAAACACTAAGCCAGTGTTTGTTATGGTTACATTGAATTACGTAGTTTTAGTATTCCTTCAGATCTCCTCAGTACTTGTATGAATCCCTTCAATCTCTTTCCATTATGAACACCAATGAAAGCTTAAGAGAATGTCATGAAGAATTATGAAAAAATAGTAAGTGGATGTTTTCTAAAGTTTTATAAGATTACATAGTTACTAAGCATTGCTATCTCCTCAGTGCTGCTATGAATTCGTTCAATCTCTTTCCACAAAAAATGCCATTGTAAACTGAAATGAATAAAAAGGGGGATTTGGGAAAAACACTAAGCCAATGTTTGTTATGGTTACATTGTTTTAGTATTCCTTGATATCTTTTCAGTACTTCTATGAATCCCTTAAATCCCTTTCCACTATGAACACCATGGCAAGCTTAATAGAATGCTATGTAGAATTATGTAAAAACAGTAAGTATATATTGTAAGTAAGTTATAGTTACTAAGTATTGCTATCTCCATAGTTCTTGTATGAATCCGAACAAACGCTTTCCACAAAGAATGCCATTGTAAACTGAATAGAATAAAATGGTTAATTTTCGAAAAACACTAAGCCAATTTTTGTTATGGTTACATTGAATTACGCAGTTTTACTAAGGATTGCTACCTTCTCTGTGCTGGTATGAATTCGTTCGATTTCTTTCCACAAAGAATGCCATTGTAAACTGAATAGAATAAAATGGTTAATTTTCGAAAAACACTAAGCCAATGTTTGTTATGGTTACATTGAGTTACATTGTATTTGTATTCCTTTATAGCTCCTCAGTACTTTTATGAATCCCTTAAATCCCTTTCCACTATGAACAGCATTCAAAGCTTAATGGAATGATACGTAGAATTAAGTAAAAATAGTAAGTATATATTTTAATTATAGTTACTAAGTATTGCTAACTCCATAGTTCTTGTATGAATCCGAAAAACTCTTTCCACAAACAATCCATTATAAACTGAAAGGAATAAAACAATTATTTTTCGAAAAAAACCCTAAGCCAATGTTTGTTATGGTTACATTGAATTACGTAGTTTTAGTATTCCTTAACATATCCTCAGTTATGGTATGGTTACATTGAATTACTTAGTTTTGGGATTCCTTGAGATATCCTCAGTTATGGTATGAATCCCTTCAATCTCCTTCTACTATGAACACCAGTGAAAGCTTAATAGAATGTCATGGATAATTATAAAAAAATAGTAAGTGATTGTTTTCTATAGTTTTATAAGATTATATAGTTACTAAGCATTGCTATATAACCAATGCTGATATCAATTCGTTTAATCTCTTTCCACAAAGAATGCCATTGTAAACTGATTAGAAGAAAAGGTTAATTTTTGAAAACGCTAAGCCAATGTTTGTTATGGTTACATTGAGTTACATTGTTTTAGTATTCCTTGATATCTCCTCAGTACTTGTATGAATCCCTTAAATCCCTTTCCACTATGAACACCATTGCAAGCTTAATAGAATGCTATGTAGAATTATGTAAAAACAGTAAGTATATATTGTAAGTAAGTTATAGTTACTAAGTATTGCTATCTCCATAGTTCTTGTATGAATCCGAACAAACGCTTTCCACAAAGAATGCCATTGTAAAGTGAATAGAATAAAACAGATATTTTTCAAAAAACACTAAGCCAATGTTTGTTATGGTTACCTTGAATTACGTAGTTTTAGTATTCCTTCAGATCTCCTCAGTTATGGTATGAATCCCTTCAATCTCTTTCCATTATGAACACCAACGAAAGCTTAAGAGAATGTCATGAAGAATTATGAAAAAATAGTAAGTGGATGTTTTCTAAAGTTTTATAAGATTACATAGTTACTAAGCATTGCTATCTCCTCAGTGCTGCTATGAATTCGTTCAATCTCTTTCCACAAAAAATGCCATTGTAAACTGAATAGAATAAAAAGGGGGATTTGGGAAAAACACTAAGCCAATGTTTGTTATGGTTACATTGAGTTACATTGTTTTAGTATTCCTTGATATCTTTTCAGTGCTTGTATGAATCCCTTAAATCCCTTTCCACTATGAACACCATGGCAAGCTTAATAGAATGCTATGTAGAATTATGTAAAAACAGTAAGTATATATTGTAAGTATAGTTACTAAGTATTGCTATCTCCATAGTTCTTGTATGAATCCGAACAAACGCTTTCCACAAGGAATGCCATTGTAAACTGAATAGAATAAAACAGATATTTTTCGAAAAACGCTAAGCCAATGTTTGTTATGGTTACATTGAATTACGTAGTTTTAGTATTCCTTCAGATCTCCTCAGTTATGGTATGAATCCCTTCAATCTCTTTCCATTATGAACACCAACGAAAGCTTAAGAGAATGTCATGAAGAATTATGAAAAAATAGTAAGTGGATGTTTTCTAAAGTTTTATAAGATTACATAGTTACTAAGCATTGCTATCTCCTCAGTGCTGCTATGAATTCGTTCAATCTCTTTCCACAAAAAATGCCATTGTAAACTGAATAGAATAAAAAGGGGGATTTGGGAAAAACACTAAGCCAATATTTGTTATGGTTACATTGAGTTACATTGTTTTAGTATTCCTTGATATCTTTTCAGTACTTGTATGAATCCCTTAAATCCCTTTCCACTATGAACACCATGGCAAGCTTAATAGAATGCTATGTAGAATTATGTAAAAACAGTAAGTATATATTGTAAGTAAGTTATAGTTACTAAGTATTGCTATCTCCATAGTTCTTGTATGAATCCGAAGAAACGCTTTCCACAAGGAATGCCATTGTAAACTGAATAGAATAAAACAGATATTTTTCGAAAAACGCTAAGCCAATGTTTGTTATGGTTACATTGAATTATGTAGTTTTAGTATTCCTTCAGATCTCCTCAGTTATGGTATGAATCCCTTCAATCTCTTTCCATTATGAACACCAACGAAAGCTTAAGAGAATGTCATGAAGAATTATGAAAAAATAGTAAGTGGATGTTTTCTAAAGTTTTATAAGATTACATAGTTACTAAGCATTGCTATCTCCTCAGTGCTGCTATGAATTCGTTCAATCTCTTTCCACAAAAAATGCCATTGTAAACTGAATAGAATAAAAAGGGGGATTTGGGAAAAACACTAAGCCAATGTTTGTTATGGTTACATTGAGTTACATTGTTTTAGTATTCCTTGATATCTTTTCAGTACTTGTATGAATCCCTTAAATCCCTTTCCACTATGAACACCATGGCAAGCTTAATAGAATGCTATGTAGAATTATGTAAAAACAGTAAGTATATATTGTAAGTAAGTTATAGTTACTAAGTATTGCTATCTCCATAGTTCTTGTATGAATCCGAACAAACGCTTTCCACAAGGAATGCCATTGTAAACTGAATAGACTAAAACAGATATTTTTCGAAAAACGCTAAGCCAATGTTTGTTAGGGTTACATTGAATTACGTAGTTTTAGTATTCCTTCAGATCTCCTCAGTTATGGTATGAATCCCTTCAATCTCTTTCCATTATGAACACCAACGAAAGCTTAAGAGAATGTCATGAAGAATTATGAAAAAATAGTAAGTGGATGTTTTCTAAAGTTTTATAAGATTACATAGTTACTAAGCATTGCTATCTCCTCAGTGCTGCTATGAATTCTTTCAATCTCTTTCCACAAAAAATGCCATTGTAAACTGAATAGAATAAAAAGGGGGATTTGGGAAAAACACTAAGCCAATGTTTGTTATGGTTACATTGAGTTACATTGTTTTAGTATTCCTTGATATCTTTTCAGTACTTGTATGAATCCCTTAAATCCCTTTCCACTATGAACACCATGGCAAGCTTAATAGAATGCTATGTAGAATTATGTAAAAACAGTAAGTATATATTGTAAGTAAGTTATAGTTACTAAGTATTGCTATCTCCATAGTTCTTGCATGAATCCGAACAAACGCTTTCCACAAGGAATGCCATTGTAAGCTGAATAGACTAAAACAGATATTTTTCGAAAAACGCTAAGCCAATGTTTCTTATGGTTACATTGAATTACGTAGTTTTAGTACTCCTTCAGATCTCCTCAGTTATGGTATGAATCCCTTCAATCTCTTTCCATTATGAACACCAACGAAAGCTTAAGAGAATGTCATGAAGAATTATGAAAAAATAGTATGTGGATGTTTTCTAAAGTTTTATAAGATTACATAGTTACTAAGCATTGCTATCTCCTCAGTGCTGCTATGAATTCGTTCAATCTCTTTCCACAAAAAATGCCATTGTAAACTGAATAGAATAAAAAGGGGGATTTGGGAAAAACACTAAGCCAATGTTTGTTATGGTTACATTGAGTTACATTGTTTTAGTATTCCTTGATATCTTTTCAGTACTTGTATGAATCCCTTAAATCCCTTTCCACTATGAACACCATGGCAAGCTTAATAGAATGCTATGTAGAATTATGTAAAAACAGTAAGTATATATTGTAAGTAAGTTATAGTTACTAAGTATTGCTATCTCCATAGTTCTTGTATGAATCCGAACAAACGCTTTCCACAAGGAATGCCATTGTAAACTGAATAGACTAAAACAGATATTTTTCGAAAAACGCTAAGCCAATGTTTGTTATGGTTACATTGAATTACGTAGTTTTAGTATTCCTTCAGATCTCCTCAGTTATGGTATGAATCCCTTCAATCTCTTTCCATTATGAACACCAACGAAAGCTTAAGAGAATGTCATGAAGAATTATGAAAAAATAGTAAGTGGATGTTTTCTAAAGTTTTATAAGATTACATAGTTACTAAGCATTGCTATCACCTCAGTGCTGCTATGAATTCGTTCAATCTCTTTCCACAAAAAATGCCATTGTGAATAGAATAAAAAGGGGGATTTGGGAAAAACAGTAAGCCAATGTTTGTTATGGTTACATTGAGTTACATTGTTTTAGTATTCCTTGATATCTTTTCAGTGCTTGTATGAATCCCTTAAATCCCTTTCCACTATGAACACCATGGCAAGCTTAATAGAATGCTATGTAAAATTATGTAAAAACAGTAAGTATATATTGTAAGTATAGTTACTAAGTATTGCTATCTCCATAGTTCTTGTATGAATCCGAACAAACGCTTTCCACAAGGAATGCCATTGTAAACTGAATAGAATAAAACAGATATTTTTCGAAAAACGCTAAGCCAATGTTTGTTATGGTTACATTGAATTACGTAGTTTTAGTATTCCTTCAGATCTCCTCAGTTATGGTATGAATCCCTTCAATCTCTTTCCATTATGAACACCAACGAAAGCTTAAGAGAATGTCATGAAGAATTATGAAAAAATAGTAAGTGGATGTTTTCTAAAGTTTTATAAGATTACATAGTTACTAAGCATTGCTATCTCCTCAGTGCTGCTATGAATTCGTTCAATCTCTTTCCACAAAAAATGCCATTGTAAACTGAATAGAATAAAAAGGGGGATTTGGGAAAAACACTAAGCCAATATTTGTTATGGTTACATTGAGTTACATTGTTTTAGTATTCCTTGATATCTTTTCAGTACTTGTATGAATCCCTTAAATCCCTTTCCACTATGAACACCATTGCAAGCTTAATAGAATGCTATGTAGAATTATGTAAAAACAGTAAGTATATATTGTAAGTAAGTTATAGTTACTAAGTATTGCTATCTCCATAGTTCTTGTATGAATCCGAACAAACGCTTTCCACAAGGAATGCCATTGTAAACTGAATAGACTAAAACAGATATTTTTCGAAAAACGCTAAGCCAATGTTTGTTATGGTTACATTGAATTATGTAGTTTTAGTATTCCTTCAGATCTCCTCAGTTATGGTATGAATCCCTTCAATCTCTTTCCATTATGAACACCAACGAAAGCTTAAGAGAATGTCATGAAGA
The DNA here is from genome assembly GCF_032191835.1 of Heteronotia binoei. Taxonomy (NCBI): domain Eukaryota; kingdom Metazoa; phylum Chordata; class Lepidosauria; order Squamata; family Gekkonidae; genus Heteronotia; species Heteronotia binoei. Next base: position 28,201,668 of record NC_083223.1, read on the forward strand.
ATTATGAAAAAATAGTAAGTGGATGTTTTCTAAAGTTTTATAAGATTACATAGTTACTAAGCATTGCTATCTCCTCAGTGCTGCTATGAATTCGTTCAATCTCTTTCCACAAAAAATGCCATTGTAAACTGAATAGAATAAAAAGGGGGATTTGGGAAAAACACTAAGCCAATGTTTGTTATGGTTACATTGAGTTACATTGTTTTAGTATTCCTTGATATCTTTTCAGTACTTGTATGAATCCCTTAAATCCCTTTCCACTATGAACACCATGGCAAGCTTAATAGAATGCTATGTAGAATTATGTAAAAACAGTAAGTATATATTGTAAGTAAGTTATAGTTACTAAGTATTGCTATCTCCATAGTTCTTGTATGAATCCGAACAAACGCTTTCCACAAGGAATGCCATTGTAAACTGAATAGACTAAAACAGATATTTTTCGAAAAACGCTAAGCCAATGTTTGTTAGGGTTACATTGAATTACGTAGTTTTAGTATTCCTTCAGATCTCCTCAGTTATGGTATGAATCCCTTCAATCTCTTTCCATTATGAACACCAACGAAAGCTTAAGAGAATGTCATGAAGAATTATGAAAAAATAGTAAGTGGATGTTTTCTAAAGTTTTATAAGATTACATAGTTACTAAGCATTGCTATCTCCTCAGTGCTGCTATGAATTCTTTCAATCTCTTTCCACAAAAAATGCCATTGTAAACTGAATAGAATAAAAAGGGGGATTTGGGAAAAACACTAAGCCAATGTTTGTTATGGTTACATTGAGTTACATTGTTTTAGTATTCCTTGATATCTTTTCAGTACTTGTATGAATCCCTTAAATCCCTTTCCACTATGAACACCATGGCAAGCTTAATAGAATGCTATGTAGAATTATGTAAAAACAGTAAGTATATATTGTAAGTAAGTTATAGTTACTAAGTATTGCTATCTCCATAGTTCTTGCATGAATCCGAACAAACGCTTTCCACAAGGAATGCCATTGTAAACTGAATAGACTAAAACAGATATTTTTCGAAAAACGCTAAGCCAATGTTTGTTATGGTTACATTGAATTACGTAGTTTTAGTATTCCTTCAGATCTCCTCAGTTATGGTATGAATCCCTTCAATCTCTTTCCATTATGAACACCAACGAAAGCTTAAGAGAATGTCATGAAGAATTATGAAAAAATAGTAAGTGGATGTTTTCTAAAGTTTTATAAGATTACATAGTTACTAAGCATTGCTATCTCCTCAGTGCTGCTATGAATTCTTTCAATCTCTTTCCACAAAAAATGCCATTGTAAACTGAATAGAATAAAAAGGGGGATTTGGGAAAAACACTAAGCCAATGTTTGTTATGGTTACATTGAGTTACATTGTTTTAGTATTCCTTGATATCTTTTCAGTACTTGTATGAATCCCTTAAATCCCTTTCCACTATGAACACCATGGCAAGCTTAATAGAATGCTATGTAGAATTATGTAAAAACAGTAAGTATATATTGTAAGTAAGTTATAGTTACTAAGTATTGCTATCTCCATAGTTCTTGCATGAATCCGAACAAACGCTTTCCACAAGGAATGCCATTGTAAACTGAATAGACTAAAACAGATATTTTTCGAAAAACGCTAAGCCAATGTTTGTTATGGTTACATTGAATTACGTAGTTTTAGTATTCCTTCAGATCTCCTCAGTTATGGTATGAATCCCTTCAATCTCTTTCCATTATGAACACCAACGAAAGCTTAAGAGAATGTCATGAAGAATTATGAAAAAATAGTAAGTGGATGTTTTCTAAAGTTTTATAATATTACATAGTTACTAAGCATTGCTATCTCCTCAGTGCTGCTATGAATTCGTTCAATCTCTTTCCACAAAAAATGCCATTGTAAACTGAATAGAATAAAAAGGGGGATTTGGGAAAAACACTAAGCCAATGTTTGTTATGGTTACATTGAGTTACATTGTTTTAGTATTCCTTGATATCTTTTCAGTACTTGTATGAATCCCTTAAATCCCTTTCCACTATGAACACCATGGCAAGCTTAATAGAATGCTATGTAGAATTATGTAAAAACAGTAAGTATATATTGTAAGTAAGTTATAGTTACTAAGTATTGCTATCTCCATAGTTCTTGTATGAATCCGAACAAACGCTTTCCACAAGGAATGCCATTGTAAGCTGAATAGACTAAAACAGATATTTTTCGAAAAACGCTAAGCCAATGTTTCTTATGGTTACATTGAATTACGTAGTTTTAGTACTCCTTCAGATCTCCTCAGTTATGGTATGAATCCCTTCAATCTCTTTCCATTATGAACACCAACGAAAGCTTAAGAGAATGTCATGAAGAATTATGAAAAAATAGTATGTGGATGTTTTCTAAAGTTTTATAAGATTACATAGTTACTAAGCATTGCTATCTCCTCAGTGCTGCTATGAATTCGTTCAATCTCTTTCCACAAAAAATGCCATTGTAAACTGAATAGAATAAAAAGGGGGATTTGGGAAAAACACTAAGCCAATGTTTGTTATGGTTACATTGAGTTACATTGTTTTAGTATTCCTTGATATCTTTTCAGTACTTGTATGAATCCCTTAAATCCCTTTCCACTATGAACACCATGGCAAGCTTAATAGAATGCTATGTAGAATTATGTAAAAACAGTAAGTATATATTGTAAGTAAGTTATAGTTACTAAGTATTGCTATCTCCATAGTTCTTGTATGAATCCGAACAAACGCTTTCCACAAGGAATGCCATTGTAAACTGAATAGACTAAAACAGATATTTTTCGAAAAACGCTAAGCCAATGTTTGTTATGGTTACATTGAATTACGTAGTTTTAGTATTCCTTCAGATCTCCTCAGTTATGGTATGAATCCCTTCAATCTCTTTCCATTATGAACACCAACGAAAGCTTAAGAGAATGTCATGAAGAATTATGAAAAAATAGTAAGTGGATGTTTTCTAAAGTTTTATAAGATTACATAGTTACTAAGCATTGCTATCACCTCAGTGCTGCTATGAATTCGTTCAATCTCTTTCCACAAAAAATGCCATTGTGAATAGAATAAAAAGGGGGATTTGGGAAAAACAGTAAGCCAATGTTTGTTATGGTTACATTGAGTTACATTGTTTTAGTATTCCTTGATATCTTTTCAGTGCTTGTATGAATCCCTTAAATCCCTTTCCACTATGAACACCATGGCAAGCTTAATAGAATGCTATGTAGAATTATGTAAAAACAGTAAGTATATATTGTAAGTATAGTTACTAAGTATTGCTATCTCCATAGTTCTTGTATGAATCCGAACAAACGCTTTCCACAAGGAATGCCATTGTAAACTGAATAGAATAAAACAGATATTTTTCGAAAAACGCTAAGCCAATGTTTGTTATGGTTACATTGAATTACGTAGTTTTAGTATTCCTTCAGATCTCCTCAGTTATGGTATGAATCCCTTCAATCTCTTTCCATTATGAACACCAACGAAAGCTTAAGAGAATGTCATGAAGAATTATGAAAAAATAGTAAGTGGATGTTTTCTAAAGTTTTATAAGATTACATAGTTACTAAGCATTGCTATCTCCTCAGTGCTGCTATGAATTCGTTCAATCTCTTTCCACAAAAAATGCCATTGTAAACTGAATAGAATAAAAAGGGGGATTTGGGAAAAACACTAAGCCAATATTTGTTATGGTTACATTGAGTTACATTGTTTTAGTATTCCTTGATATCTTTTCAGTACTTGTATGAATCCCTTAAATCCCTTTCCACTATGAACACCATGGCAAGCTTAATAGAATGCTATGTAGAATTATGTAAAAACAGTAAGTATATATTGTAAGTAAGTTATAGTTACTAAGTATTGCTATCTCCATAGTTCTTGTATGAATCCGAACAAACGCTTTCCACAAGGAATGCCATTGTAAACTGAATAGACTAAAACAGATATTTTTCGAAAAACGCTAAGCCAATGTTTGTTATGGTTACATTGAATTATGTAGTTTTAGTATTCCTTCAGATCTCCTCAGTTATGGTATGAATCCCTTCAATCTCTTTCCATTATGAACACCAACGAAAGCTTAAGAGAATGTCATGAAGAATTATGAAAAAATAGTAAGTGGATGTTTTCTAAAGTTTTATAAGATTACATAGTTACTAAGCATTGCTATCTCCTCAGTGCTGCTATGAATTCGTTCAATCTCTTTCCACAAAAAATGCCATTGTAAACTGAATAGAATAAAAAGGGGGATTTGGGAAAAACACTAAGCCAATGTTTGTTATGGTTACATTGAGTTACATTGTTTTAGTATTCCTTGATATCTTTTCAGTACTTGTATGAATCCCTTAAATCCCTTTCCACTATGAACACCATGGCAAGCTTAATAGAATGCTATGTAGAATTATGTAAAAACAGTAAGTATATATTGTAAGTAAGTTATAGTTACTAAGTATTGCTATCTCCATAGTTCTTGTATGAATCCGAACAAACGCTTTCCACAAGGAATGCCATTGTAAACTGAATAGACTAAAACAGATATTTTTCGAAAAACGCTAAGCCAATGTTTGTTAGGGTTACATTGAATTACGTAGTTTTAGTATTCCTTCAGATCTCCTCAGTTATGGTATGAATCCCTTCAATCTCTTTCCATTATGAACACCAACGAAAGCTTAAGAGAATGTCATGAAGAATTATGAAAAAATAGTAAGTGGATGTTTTCTAAAGTTTTATAAGATTACATAGTTACTAAGCATTGCTATCTCCTCAGTGCTGCTATGAATTCTTTCAATCTCTTTCCACAAAAAATGCCATTGTAAACTGAATAGAATAAAAAGGGGGATTTGGGAAAAACACTAAGCCAATGTTTGTTATGGTTACATTGAGTTACATTGTTTTAGTATTCCTTGATATCTTTTCAGTACTTGTATGAATCCCTTAAATCCCTTTCCACTATGAACACCATGGCAAGCTTAATAGAATGCTATGTAGAATTATGTAAAAACAGTAAGTATATATTGTAAGTAAGTTATAGTTACTAAGTATTGCTATCTCCATAGTTCTTGCATGAATCCGAACAAACGCTTTCCACAAGGAATGCCATTGTAAACTGAATAGACTAAAACAGATATTTTTCGAAAAACGCTAAGCCAATGTTTGTTATGGTTACATTGAATTACGTAGTTTTAGTATTCCTTCAGATCTCCTCAGTTATGGTATGAATCCCTTCAATCTCTTTCCATTATGAACACCAACGAAAGCTTAAGAGAATGTCATGAAGAATTATGAAAAAATAGTAAGTGGATGTTTTCTAAAGTTTTATAATATTACATAGTTACTAAGCATTGCTATCTCCTCAGTGCTGCTATGAATTCGTTCAATCTCTTTCCACAAAAAATGCCATTGTAAACTGAATAGAATAAAAAGGGGGATTTGGGAAAAACACTAAGCCAATGTTTGTTATGGTTACATTGAGTTACATTGTTTTAGTATTCCTTGATATCTTTTCAGTACTTGTATGAATCCCTTAAATCCCTTTCCACTATGAACACCATGGCAAGCTTAATAGAATGCTATGTAGAATTATGTAAAAACAGTAAGTATATATTGTAAGTAAGTTATAGTTACTAAGTATTGCTATCTCCATAGTTCTTGTATGAATCCGAACAAACGCTTTCCACAAGGAATGCCATTGTAAGCTGAATAGACTAAAACAGATATTTTTCGAAAAACGCTAAGCCAATGTTTCTTATGGTTACATTGAATTACGTAGTTTTAGTACTCCTTCAGATCTCCTCAGTTATGGTATGAATCCCTTCAATCTCTTTCCATTATGAACACCAACGAAAGCTTAAGAGAATGTCATGAAGAATTATGAAAAAATAGTAAGTGGATGTTTTCTAAAGTTTTATAAGATTACATAGTTACTAAGCATTGCTATCTCCTCAGTGCTGCTATGAATTCGTTCAATCTCTTTCCACAAAAAATGCCATTGTAAACTGAATAGAATAAAAAGGGGGATTTGGGAAAAACACTAAGCCAATGTTTGTTATGGTTACATTGAGTTACATTGTTTTAGTATTCCTTGATATCTTTTCAGTACTTGTATGAATCCCTTAAATCCCTTTCCACTATGAACACCATGGCAAGCTTAATAGAATGCTATGTAGAATTATGTAAAAACAGTAAGTATATATTGTAAGTAAGTTATAGTTACTAAGTATTGCTATCTCCATAGTTCTTGTATGAATCCGAACAAACGCTTTCCACAAGGAATGCCATTGTAAACTGAATAGACTAAAACAGATATTTTTCGAAAAACGCTAAGCCAATGTTTGTTATGGTTACATTGAATTACGTAGTTTTAGTATTCCTTCAGATCTCCTCAGTTATGGTATGAATCCCTTCAATCTCTTTCCATTATGAACACCAACGAAAGCTTAAGAGAATGTCATGAAGAATTATGAAAAAATAGTAAGTGGATGTTTTCTAAAGTTTTATAAGATTACATAGTTACTAAGCATTGCTATCTCCTCAGTGCTGCTATGAATTCGTTCAATCTCTTTCCACAAAAAATGCCATTGTGAATAGAATAAAAAGGGGGATTTGGGAAAAACACTAAGCCAATGTTTGTTATGGTTACATTGAGTTACATTGTTTTAGTATTCCTTGATATCTTTTCAGTGCTTGTATGAATCCCTTAAATCCCTTTCCACTATGAACACCATGGCAAGCTTAATAGAATGCTATGTAGAATTATGTAAAAACAGTAAGTATATATTGTAAGTATAGTTACTAAGTATTGCTATCTCCATAGTTCTTGTATGAATCCGAACAAACGCTTTCCACAAGGAATGCCATTGTAAACTGAATAGAATAAAACAGATATTTTTCGAAAAACGCTAAGCCAATGTTTGTTATGGTTACATTGAATTACGTAGTTTTAGTATTCCTTCAGATCTCCTCAGTTATGGTATGAATCCCTTCAATCTCTTTCCATTATGAACACCAACGAAAGCTTAAGAGAATGTCATGAAGAATTATGAAAAAATAGTAAGTGGATGTTTTCTAAAGTTTTATAAGATTACATAGTTACTAAGCATTGCTATCTCCTCAGTGCTGCTATGAATTCGTTCAATCTCTTTCCACAAAAAATGCCATTGTAAACTGAATAGAATAAAAAGGGGGATTTGGGAAAAACACTAAGCCAATATTTGTTATGGTTACATTGAGTTACATTGTTTTAGTATTCCTTGATATCTTTTCAGTACTTGTATGAATCCCTTAAATCCCTTTCCACTATGAACACCATTGCAAGCTTAATAGAATGCTATGTAGAATTATGTAAAAACAGTAAGTATATATTGTAAGTAAGTTATAGTTACTAAGTATTGCTATCTCCATAGTTCTTGTATGAATCCAAACAAACGCTTTCCACAAGGAATGCCATTGTAAACTGAATAGAATAAAACAGATATTTTTCGAAAAACATTAAGCCAATGTTTGTTACGGTTACATTGAATTACGCAGTTTTACTAAGGATTGCTACCTTCTCTGTGCTGGTATGAATTCGTTCGATTTCTTTCCACAAAGAATGCCATTGTAAACTGAATAGAATAAAATGGTTAATTTTCGAAAAACACTAAGCCAATGTTTGTTATGGTTACATTGAGTTACATTGTATTTGTATTCCTTTATAGCTCCTCAGTACTTTTATGAATCCCTTAAATCCCTTTCCACTATGAACAGCATTCAAAGCTTAATGGAATGATACGTAGAATTAAGTAAAAATAGTAAGTATATATTTTAATTATAGTTACTAAGTATTGCTAACTCCATAGTTCTTGTATGAATCCGAAAAACTCTTTCCACAAACAATCCATTATAAACTGAAAGGAATAAAACAATTATTTTTCGAAAAAAACCCTAAGCCAATGTTTGTTATGGTTACATTGAATTACGTAGTTTTAGTATTCCTTAACATATCCTCAGTTATGGTATGGTTACATTGAATTACTTAGTTTTGGGATTCCTTGAGATATCCTCAGTTATGGTATGAATCCCTTCAATCTCCTTCTACTATAAACACCAGTGAAAGCTTAATAGAATGTCATGGATAATTATAAAAAATAGTAAGTGATTGTTTTCTATAGTTTTATAAGATTATATAGTTACTAAGCATTGCTATATAACCAATGCTGATATCAATTCGTTTAATCTCTTTCAACAAAGAATGCCATTGTAAACTGATTAGAAGAAAAGGTTAATTTTTGAAAACGCTAAGCCAATGTTTGTTATGGTTACATTGAGTTACATTGTTTTAGTATTCCTTGATATCTCCTCAGTACTTGTATGAATCCCTTAAATCCCTTTCCACTATGAACACCATGGCAAGCTTAATAGAATGCTATGTAGAATTATGTAAAAACAGTAAGTATATATTGTAAGTAAGTTATAGTTACTAAGTATTGCTATCTCCATAGTTCTTGTATGAATCCGAACAAACGCTTTCCACAAGGAATGCCATTGTAAACTGAATAGACTAAAACAGATATTTTTCGAAAAACGCTAAGCCAATGTTTGTTATGGTTACATTGAATTACGTAGTTTTAGTATTCCTTCAGATCTCCTCAGTTATGGTATGAATCCCTTCAATCTCTTTCCATTATGAACACCAACGAAAGCTTAAGAGAATGTCATGAAGAATTATGAAAAAATAGTAAGTGGATGTTTTCTAAAGTTTTATAAGATTACATAGTTACTAAGCATTGCTATCTCCTCAGTGCTGCTATGAATTCGTTCAATCTCTTTCCACAAAAAATGCCATTGTGAATAGAATAAAAAGGGGGATTTGGGAAAAACAGTAAGCCAATGTTTGTTATGGTTACATTGAGTTACATTGTTTTAGTATTCCTTGATATCTTTTCAGTGCTTGTATGAATCCCTTAAATCCCTTTCCACTATGAACACCATGGCAAGCTTAATAGAATGCTATGTAGAATTATGTAAAAACAGTAAGTATATATTGTAAGTATAGTTACTAAGTATTGCTATCTCCATAGTTCTTGTATGAATCCGAACAAACGCTTTCCACAAGGAATGCCATTGTAAACTGAATAGAATAAAACAGATATTTTTCGAAAAACGCTAAGCCAATGTTTGTTATGGTTACATTGAATTACGTAGTTTTAGTATTCCTTCAGATCTCCTCAGTTATGGTATGAATCCCTTCAATCTCTTTCCATTATGAACACCAACGAAAGCTTAAGAGAATGTCATGAAGAATTATGAAAAAATAGTAAGTGGATGTTTTCTAAAGTTTTATAAGATTACATAGTTACTAAGCATTGCTATCTCCTCAGTGCTGCTATGAATTCGTTCAATCTCTTTCCACAAAAAATGCCATTGTAAACTGAATAGAATAAAAAGGGGGATTTGGGAAAAACACTAAGCCAATGTTTGTTATGGTTACATTGAGTTACATTGTTTTAGTATTCCTTGATATCTTTTCAGTACTTGTATGAATCCCTTAAATCCCTTTCCACTATGAACACCATGGCAAGCTTAATAGAATGCTATGTAGAATTATGTAAAAACAGTAAGTATATATTGTAAGTAAGTTATAGTTACTAAGTATTGCTATCTCCATAGTTCTTGTATGAATCCGAACAAACGCTTTCCACAAGGAATGCCATTGTAAACTGAATAGACTAAAACAGATATTTTTCGAAAAACGCTAAGCCAATGTTTGTTAGGGTTACATTGAATTACGTAGTTTTAGTATTCCTTCAGATCTCCTCAGTTATGGTATGAATCCCTTCAATCTCTTTCCATTATGAACACCAACGAAAGCTTAAGAGAATGTCATGAAGAATTATGAAAAAATAGTAAGTGGATGTTTTCTAAAGTTTTATAAGATTACATAGTTACTAAGCATTGCTATCTCCTCAGTGCTGCTATGAATTCTTTCAATCTCTTTCCACAAAAAATGCCATTGTAAACTGAATAGAATCAAAAGGGGGATTTGGGAAAAACACTAAGCCAATGTTTGTTATGGTTACATTGAGTTACATTGTTTTAGTATTCCTTGATATCTTTTCAGTACTTGTATGAATCCCTTAAATCCCTTTCCACTATGAACACCATGGCAAGCTTAATAGAATGCTATGTAGAATTATGTAAAAACAGTAAGTATATATTGTAAGTAAGTTATAGTTACTAAGTATTGCTATCTCCATAGTTCTTGTATGAATCCGAACAAACGCTTTCCACAAGGAATGCCATTGTAAACTGAATAGACTAAAACAGATATTTTTCGAAAAACGCTAAGCCAATGTTTGTTATGGTTACATTGAATTACGTAGTTTTAGTATTCCTTCAGATCTCCTCAGTTATGGTATGAATCCCTTCAATCTCTTTCCATTATGAACACCAACAAAAGCTTAAGAGAATGTCATGAAGAATTATGAAAAAATAGTAAGTGGATGTTTTCTAAAGTTTTATAAGATTACATAGTTACTAAGCATTGCTATCTCCTCAGTGCTGCTATGAATTCGTTCAATCTCTTTCCACAAAAAATGCCATTGTAAACTGAATAGAATAAAAAGGGGGATTTGGGAAAAACACTAAGCCAATGTTTGTTATGGTTACATTGTTTTAGTATTCCTTGATATCTTTTCAGTACTTGTATGAATCCCTTAAATCCCTTTCCACTATGAACACCATGGCAAGCTTAATAGAATGCTATGTAGAATTATGTAAAAACAGTATGTATTGTAAGTAAGTTATAGTTACTAAGTATTGCTATCTCCATAGTTCTTGCATGAATCCGAACAAACGCTTTCCACAAGGAATGCCATTGTAAGCTGAATAGACTAAAACAGATATTTTTCGAAAAACGCTAAGCCAATGTTTCTTATGGTTACATTGAATTACGTCGTTTTAGTATTCCTTCAGATCTCCTCAGTTATGGTATGAATCCCTTCAATCTCTTTCCATTATGAACACCAACGAAAGCTTAAGAGAATGTCATGAAGAATTATGAAAAAATAGTAAGTGGATGTTTTCTAAAGTTTTATAAGATTACATAGTTACTAAGCATTGCTATCTCCTCAGTGCTGCTATGAATTCGTTCAATCTCTTTCCACAAAAAATGCCATTGTGAATAGAATAAAAAGGGGGATTTGGGAAAAACACTAAGCCAATGTTTGTTATGGTTACATTGAGTTACATTGTTTTAGTATTCCTTGATATCTTTTCAGTGCTTGTATGAATCCCTTAAATCCCTTTCCACTATGAACACCATGGCAAGCTTAATAGAATGCTATGTAGAATTATGTAAAAACAGTAAGTATATATTGTAAGTATAGTTACTAAGTATTGCTATCTCCATAGTTCTTGTATGAATCCGAACAAACGCTTTCCACAAGGAATGCCATTGTAAACTGAATAGAATAAAACAGATATTTTTCGAAAAACGCTAAGCCAATGTTTGTTATGGTTACATTGAATTACGTAGTTTTAGTATTCCTTCAGATCTCCTCAGTTATGGTATGAATCCCTTCGATCTCTTTCCATTATGAACACCAACGAAAGCTTAAGAGAATGTCATGAAGAATTATGAAAAAATAGTAAGTGGATGTTTTCTAAAGTTTTATAAGATTACATAGTTACTAAGCATTGCTATCTCCTCAGTGCTGCTATGAATTCGTTCAATCTCTTTCCACAAAAAATGCCATTGTAAACTGAATAGAATAAAAAGGGGGATTTGGGAAAAACACTAAGCCAATGTTTGTTATGGTTACATTGAGTTACATTGTTTTAGTATTCCTTGATATCTTTTCAGTACTTGTATGAATCCCTTAAATCCCTTTCCACTATGAACACCATGTCAAGCTTAATAGAATGCTATGTAGAATTATGTAAAAACAGTAAGTATATATTGTAAGTAAGTTATAGTTACTAAGTATTGCTATCTCCATAGTTCTTGTATGAATCCGAACAAACGCTTTCCACAAGGAATGCCATTGTAAACTGAATAGACTAAAACAGATATTTTTCGAAAAACGCTAAGCCAATGTTTGTTATGGTTACATTGAATTACGTAGTTTTAGTATTCCTTCAGATCTCCTCAGTTATGGTATGAATCCCTTCAATCTCTTTCCATTATGAACACCAACGAAAGCTTAAGAGAATGTCATGAAGAATTATGAAAAAATAGTAAGTGGATGTTTTCTAAAGTTTTATAAGATTACATAGTTACTAAGCATTGCTATCTCCTCAGTGCTGCTATGAATTCGTTCAATCTCTTTCCACAAAAAATGCCATTGTAAACTGAATAGAATAAAAAGGGGGATTTGGGAAAAACACTAAGCCAATGTTTGTTATGGTTACATTGAGTTACATTGTTTTAGTATTCCTTGATATCTTTTCAGTACTTGTATGAATCCCTTAAATCCCTTTCCACTATGAACACCATGGCAAGCTTAATAGAATGCTATGTAGAATTATGTAAAAACAGTAAGTATGTATTGTAAGTAAGTTATAGTTACTAAGTATTGCTATCTCCATAGTTCTTGCATGAATCCGAACAAACGCTTTCCACAAGGAATGCCATTGTAAGCTGAATAGACTAAAACAGATATTTTTCGAAAAACGCTAAGCCAATGTTTCTTATGGTTACATTGAATTACGTCGTTTTAGTATTCCTTCAGATCTCCTCAGTTATGGTATGAATCCCTTCAATCTCTTTCCATTATGAACACCAACGAAAGCTTAAGAGAATGTCATGAAGAATTATGAAAAAATAGTAAGTGGATGTTTTCTAAAGTTTTATAAGATTACATAGTTACTAAGCATTGCTATCTCCTCAGTGCTGCTATGAATTCGTTCAATCTCTTTCCACAAAAAATGCCATTGTGAATAGAATAAAAAGGGGGATTTGGGAAAAACACTAAGCCAATGTTTGTTATGGTTACAATGAGTTACATTGTTTTAGTATTCCTTGATATCTTTTCAGTGCTTGTATGAATCCCTTAAATCCCTTTCCACTATGAACACCATGGCAAGCTTAATAGAATGCTATGTAGAATTATGTAAAAACAGTAAGTATATACTGTAAGTATAGTTACTAAGTATTGCTATCTCCATAGTTCTTGTATGAATCCGAACAAACGCTTTCCACAAGGAATGCCATTGTAAACTGAATAGACTAAAACAGATATTTTTCGAAAAACGCTAAGCCAATGTTTGTTATGGTTACATTGAATTACGTAGTTTTAGTATTCCTTCAGATCTCCTCAGTTATGGTATGAATCCCTTCAATCTCTTTCCATTATGAACACCAACGAAAGCTTAAGAGAATGTCATGAAGAATTATGAAAAAATAGTAAGTGGATGTTTTCTAAAGTTTTATAAGATTACATAGTTACTAAGCATTGCTATCTCCTCAGTGCTGCTATGAATTCGTTCAATCTCTTTCCACAAAAAATGCCATTGTAAACTGAATAGAATAAAAAGGGGGATTTGGGAAAAACACTAAGCCAATGTTTGTTATGGTTACATTGAGTTACATTGTTTTAGTATTCCTTGATATCTTTTCAGTACTTGTATGAATCCCTTAAATCCCTTTCCACTATGAACACCATGTCAAGCTTAATAGAATGCTATGTAGAATTATGTAAAAACAGTAAGTATATATTGTAAGTAAGTTATAGTTACTAAGTATTGCTATCTCCATAGTTCTTGTATGAATCCGAACAAACGCTTTCCACAAGGAATGCCATTGTAAACTGAATAGACTAAAACAGATATTTTTCGAAAAACGCTAAGCCAATGTTTGTTATGGTTACATTGAATTACGTAGTTTTAGTATTCCTTCAGATCTCCTCAGTTATGGTATGAATCCCTTCAATCTCTTTCCATTATGAACACCAACGAAAGCTTAAGAGAATGTCATGAAGAATTATGAAAAAATAGTAAGTGGATGTTTTCTAAAGTTTTATAAGATTACATAGTTACTAAGCATTGCTATCTCCTCAGTGCTGCTATGAATTCGTTCAATCTCTTTCCACAAAAAATGCCATTGTAAACTGAATAGAATAAAAAGGGGGATTTGGGAAAAACACTAAGCCAATGTTTGTTATGGTTACATTGAGTTACATTGTTTTAGTATTCCTTGATATCTTTTCAGTACTTGTATGAATCCCTTAAATCCCTTTCCACTATGAACACCATGGCAAGCTTAATAGAATGCTATGTAGAATTATGTAAAAACAGTAAGTATGTATTGTAAGTAAGTTATAGTTACTAAGTATTGCTATCTCCATAGTTCTTGCATGAATCCGAACAAACGCTTTCCACAAGGAATGCCATTGTAAGCTGAATAGACTAAAACAGATATTTTTCGAAAAACGCTAAGCCAATGTTTCTTATGGTTACATTGAATTACGTCGTTTTAGTATTCCTTCAGATCTCCTCAGTTATGGTATGAATCCCTTCAATCTCTTTCCATTATGAACACCAACGAAAGCTTAAGAGAATGTCATGAAGAATTATGAAAAAATAGTAAGTGGATGTTTTCTAAAGTTTTATAAGATTACATAGTTACTAAGCATTGCTATCTCCTCAGTGCTGCTATGAATTCGTTCAATCTCTTTCCACAAAAAATGCCATTGTGAATAGAATAAAAAGGGGGATTTGGGAAAAACACTAAGCCAATGTTTGTTATGGTTACAATGAGTTACATTGTTTTAGTATTCCTTGATATCTTTTCAGTGCTTGTATGAATCCCTTAAATCCCTTTCCACTATGAACACCATGGCAAGCTTAATAGAATGCTATGTAGAATTATGTAAAAACAGTAAGTATATACTGTAAGTATAGTTACTAAGTATTGCTATCTCCATAGTTCTTGTATGAATCCGAACAAACGCTTTCCACAAGGAATGCCATTGTAAACTGAATAGACTAAAACAGATATTTTTCGAAAAACGCTAAGCCAATGTTTGTTATGGTTACATTGAATTACGTAGTTTTAGTATTCCTTCAGATCTCCTCAGTTATGGTATGAATCCCTTCAATCTCTTTCCATTATGAACACCAACGAAAGCTTAAGAGAATGTCATGAAGAATTATGAAAAAATAGTAAGTGGATGTTTTCTAAAGTTTTATAAGATTACATAGTTACTAAGCATTGCTATCTCCTCAGTGCTGCTATGAATTCGTTCAATCTCTTTCCACAAAAAATGCCATTGTAAACTGAATAGAATAAAAAGGGGGATTTGGGAAAAACACTAAGCCAATGTTTGTTATGGTTACATTGAGTTACATTGTTTTAGTATTCCTTGATATCTTTTCAGTACTTGTATGAATCCCTTAAATCCCTTTCCACTATGAACACCATGTCAAGCTTAATAGAATGCTATGTAGAATTATGTAAAAACAGTAAGTATATATTGTAAGTAAGTTATAGTTACTAAGTATTGCTATCTCCATAGTTCTTGTATGAATCCGAACAAACGCTTTCCACAAGGAATGCCATTGTAAACTGAATAGACTAAAACAGATATTTTTCGAAAAACGCTAAGCCAATGTTTGTTATGGTTACATTGAATTACGTAGTTTTAGTATTCCTTCAGATCTCCTCAGTTATGGTATGAATCCCTTCAATCTCTTTCCATTATGAACACCAACGAAAGCTTAAGAGAATGTCATGAAGAATTATGAAAAAATAGTAAGTGGATGTTTTCTAAAGTTTTATAAGATTACATAGTTACTAAGCATTGCTATCTCCTCAGTGCTGCTATGAATTCGTTCAATCTCTTTCCACAAAAAATGCCATTGTAAACTGAATAGAATAAAAAGGGGGATTTGGGAAAAACACTAAGCCAATGTTTGTTATGGTTACATTGAGTTACATTGTTTTAGTATTCCTTGATATCTTTTCAGTACTTGTATGAATCCCTTAAATCCCTTTCCACTATGAACACCATGGCAAGCTTAATAGAATGCTATGTAGAATTATGTAAAAACAGTAAGTATGTATTGTAAGTAAGTTATAGTTACTAAGTATTGCTATCTCCATAGTTCTTGCATGAATCCGAACAAACGCTTTCCACAAGGAATGCCATTGTAAGCTGAATAGACTAAAACAGATATTTTTCGAAAAACGCTAAGCCAATGTTTCTTATGGTTACATTGAATTACGTCGTTTTAGTATTCCTTCAGATCTCCTCAGTTATGGTATGAATCCCTTCAATCTCTTTCCATTATGAACACCAACGAAAGCTTAAGAGAATGTCATGAAGAATTATGAAAAAATAGTAAGTGGATGTTTTCTAAAGTTTTATAAGATTACATAGTTACTAAGCATTGCTATCTCCTCAGTGCTGCTATGAATTCGTTCAATCTCTTTCCACAAAAAATGCCATTGTGAATAGAATAAAAAGGGGGATTTGGGAAAAACACTAAGCCAATGTTTGTTATGGTTACAATGAGTTACATTGTTTTAGTATTCCTTGATATCTTTTCAGTGCTTGTATGAATCCCTTAAATCCCTTTCCACTATGAACACCATGGCAAGCTTAATAGAATGCTATGTAGAATTATGTAAAAACAGTAAGTATATATTGTAAGTATAGTTACTAAGTATTGCTATCTCCATAGTTCTTGTATGAATCCGAACAAACGCTTTCCACAAGGAATGCCATTGTAAACTGAATAGAATAAAACAGATATTTTTCGAAAAACGCTAAGCCAATGTTTGTTATGGTTACATTGAATTACGTAGTTTTAGTATTCCTTCAGATCAGTTATGGTATGAATCCCTTCAATCTCTTTCCATTATGAACACCAACGAAAGCTTAAGAGAATGTCATGAAGAATTATGAAAAAATAGTAAGTGGATGTTTTGTAAAGTTTTATAAGATTACATAGTTACTAAGCATTGCTATCTCCTCAGTGCTGCTATGAATTCGTTCAATCTCTTTCCACAAAAAATGCCATTGTAAACTGAATAGAATAAAAAGGGGGATTTGGGAAAAACACTAAGCCAATATTTGTTATGGTTACATTGATTTACATTGTTTTAGTATTCCTTGATATCTTTTCAGTACTTGTATGAATCCCTTAAATCCCTTTCCACTATGAACACCATTGCAAGCTTAATAGAATGCTATGTAGAATTATGTAAAAACAGTAAGTATATATTGTAAGTAAGTTATAGTTACTAAGTATTGCTATCTCCATAGTTCTTGTATGAATCCGAACAAACGCTTTCCACAAGGAATGCCATTGTAAACTGAATAGAATAAAACAGATATTTTTCGAAAAACATTAAGCCAATGTTTGTTACGGTTACATTGAATTACGCAGTTTTACTAAGGATTGCTACCTTCTCTGTGCTGGTATGAATTCGTTCAATTTCTTTCCACAAAGAATGCCATTGTAAACTGAATAGAATAAAATGGTTAATTTTCGAAAAACACTAAGCCAATGTTTGTTATGGTTACATTGAGTTACATTGTATTTGTATTCCTTTATAGCTCCTCAGTACTTTTATGAATCCCTTAAATCCCTTTCCACTATGAACAGCATTCAAAGCTTAATGGAATGATACGTAGAATTAAGTAAAAATAGTAAGTATATATTTTAATTATAGTTACTAAGTATTGCTAACTCCATAATTCTTGTATGAATCCGAAAAACTCTTTCCACAAACAATCCATTATAAACTGAAAGGAATAAAACAATTATTTTTCGAAAAAAACCCTAAGCCAATGTTTGTTATGGTTACATTGAATTACGTAGTTTTAGTATTCCTTAACATATCCTCAGTTATGGTATGGTTACATTGAATTACTTAGTTTTGGGATTCCTTGAGATATCCTCAGTTATGGTATGAATCCCTTCAATCTCCTTCTACTATGAACACCAGTGAAAGCTTAATAGAATGTCATGGATAATTATAAAAAAATAGTAAGTGATTGTTTTCTATAGTTTTATAAGATTATATAGTTACTAAGCATTGCTATATAACCAATGCTGATATCAATTCGTTTAATCTCTTTCCACAAAGAATGCCATTGTAAACTGATTAGAAGAAAAGGTTAATTTTTGAAAACGCTAAGCCAATGTTTGTTATGGTTACATTGAGTTACATTGTTTTAGTATTCCTTGATATCTCCTCAGTACTTGTATGAATCCCTTAAATCCCTTTCCACTATGAACACCATTGCAAGCTTAATAGAATGCTATGTAGAATTATGTAAAAACAGTAAGTATATATTGTAAGTAAGTTATAGTTACTAAGTATTGCTATCTCCATAGTTCTTGTATGAATCCGAACAAACGCTTTCCACAAAGAATGCCATTGTAAAGTGAATAGAATAAAACAGATATTTTTCAAAAAACACTAAGCCAATGTTTGTTATGGTTACATTGAATTACGTAGTTTTAGTATTCCTTCAGATCTCCTCAGTTATGGTATGAATCCCTTCAATCTCTTTCCATTATGAACACCAACGAAAGCTTAAGAGAATGTCATGAAGAATTATGAAAAAATAGTAAGTGGATGTTTTCTAAAGTTTTATAAGATTACATAGTTACTAAGCATTGCTATCTCCTCAGTGCTGCTATGAATTCTTTCAATCTCTTTCCACAAAAAATGCCATTGTAAACTGAATAGAATAAAAAGGGGGATTTGGGAAAAACACTAAGCCAATGTTTGTTATGGTTACATTGAGTTACATTGTTTTAGTATTCCTTGATATCTTTTCAGTACTTGTATGAATCCCTTAAATCCCTTTCCACTATGAACACCATTGCAAGCTTAATAGAATGCTATGTAGAATTATGTAAAAACAGTAAGTATATATTGTAAGTAAGTTACAATATATACATACAATATATACAATGTATATATAAGTTACAATATATACAGTAAGTATATATTGTAAGTAAGTAAGATATCTTTTCAGTACTTGTATGAATCCTTTAAATCCCTTTCCACTATGAACACCATGGCAAGCTTAATAGAATGCTATGTAGAATTATGTAAAAACAGTAAGTATATATTGTAAGTAAGTTATAGTTACTAAGTATTGCTATCTCCATAGTTCTTGTATGAATCCGAACAAACGCTTTCCACAAGGAATGCCATTGTAAACTGAATAGACTAAAACAGATATTTTTCGAAAAACGCTAAGCCAATGTTTGTTATGGTTACATTGAATTACGTATTAGTATTAGTATTAGTAATACTATACGTATTAGTATTGAATCACGTATTAGTATTACGTTTTAGTATTCCTTCAGATCTCCTCAGTTATGGTATGAATCCCTTCAATCTCTTTCCATTATGAACACCAACGAAAGCTTAAGAGAATGTCATGAAGAATTATGAAAAAATAGTAAGTGGATGTTTTCTAAAGTTTTATAAGATTACATAGTTACTAAGCATTGCTATCTCCTCAGTGCTGCTATGAATTCGTTCAATCTCTTTCCACAAAAAATGCCATTGTGAATAGAATAAAAAGGGGGATTTGGGAAAAAAACTAAGCCAATGTTTGTTATGGTTACATTGAGTTACATTGTTTTAGTATTCCTTGATATCTTTTCAGTGCTTGTATGAATCCCTTAAATCCCTTTCCACTATGAACACCATGGCAAGCTTAATAGAATGCTATGTAGAATTATGTAAAAACAGTAAGTATATATTGTAAGTATAGTTACTAAGTATTGCTATCTCCATAGTTCTTGTATGAATCCGAACAAACGCTTTCCACAAGGAATGCCATTGTAAACTGAATAGAATAAAACAGATATTTTTCGAAAAACGCTAAGCCAATGTTTGCTATGTAGAATTATGTAAAAACAGTAAGTATATATTGTAAGTAAGTTATAGTTACTAAGTATTGCTATCTCCATAGTTCTTGTATGAATCCGAACAAACGCTTTCCACAAGGAATGCCATTGTAAACTGAATAGAATAAAACAGATATTTTTCGAAAAACATTAAGCCAATGTTTGTTACGGTTACATTGAATTACGCAGTTTTACTAAGGATTGCTACCTTCTCTGTGCTGGTATGAATTCGTTCAATTTCTTTCCACAAAGAATGCCATTGTAAACTGAATAGAATAAAATGGTTAATTTTCGAAAAACACTAAGCCAATGTTTGTTATGGTTACATTGAGTTACATTGTATTTGTATTCCTTTATAGCTCCTCAGTACTTTTATGAATCCCTTAAATCCCTTTCCACTATGAACAGCATTCAAAGCTTAATGGAATGATACGTAGAATTAAGTAAAAATAGTAAGTATATATTTTAATTATAGTTACTAAGTATTGCTAACTCCATAGTTCTTGTATGAATCCGAAAAACTCTTTCCACAAACAATCCATTATAAACTGAAAGGAATAAAACAATTATTTTTCAAAAAAAACCCTAAGCCAATGTTTGTTATGGTTACATTGAATTACGTAGTTTTAGTATTCCTTAACATATCCTCAGTTATGGTATGGTTACATTGAATTACTTAGTTTTGGGATTCCTTGAGATATCCTCAGTTATGGTATGAATCCCTTCAATCTCCTTCTACTATGAACACCAGTGAAAGCTTAATAGAATGTCATGGATAATTATAAAAAAATAGTAAGTGATTGTTTTCTATAGTTTTATAAGATTATATAGTTACTAAGCATTGCTATATAACCAATGCTGATATCAATTCGTTTAATCTCTTTCCACAAAGAATGCCATTGTAAACTGATTAGAAGAAAAGGTTAATTTTTGAAAACGCTAAGCCAATGTTTGTTATGGTTACATTGAGTTACATTGTTTTAGTATTCCTTGATATCTCCTCAGTACTTGTATGAATCCCTTAAATCCCTTTCCACTATGAACACCATTGCAAGCTTAATAGAATGCTATGCAGAATTATGTAAAAACAGTAAGTATATATTGTAAGTAAGTTATAGTTACTAAGTATTGCTATCTCCATAGTTCTTGTATGAATCCGAACAAACGCTTTCCACAAAGAATGCCATTGTAAAGTGAATAGAATAAAACAGATATTTTTCAAAAAACACTAAGCCAATGTTTGTTATGGTTACATTGAATTACGTAGTTTTAGTATTCCTTTAGATCTCCTCAGTTATGGTATGAATCCCTTCAATCTCTTTCCATTATGAACACCAACGAAAGCTTAAGAGAATGTCATGAAGAATTATGAAAAAATAGTAAGTGGATGTTTTCTAAAGTTTTATAAGATTACATAGTTACTAAGCATTGCTATCTCCTCAGTGCTGCTATGAATTCTTTCAATCTCTTTCCACAAAAAATGCCATTGTAAACTGAATAGAATAAAAAGGGGGATTTGGGAAAAACACTAAGCCAATGTTTGTTATGGTTACATTGAGTTACATTGTTTTAGTATTCCTTGATATCTTTTCAGTACTTGTATGAATCCCTTAAATCCCTTTCCACTATGAACACCATGGCAAGCTTAATAGAATGCTGTGTAGAATTATGTAAAAACAGTAAGTATATATTGTAAGTAAGTTATAGTTACTAAGTATTGCTATCTCCATAGTTCTTGTATGAATCCGAACAAACGCTTTCCACAAGGAATGCCATTGTAAACTGAATAGAATAAAACAGATATTTTTCGAAAAACATTAAGCCAATGTTTGTTACGTTTACATTGAATTACGCAGTTTTACTAAGGATTGCTACCTTCTCTGTGCTGGTATGAATTCGTTCAATTTCTTTCCACAAAGAATGCCATTGTAAACTGAATAGAATAAAATGGTTAATTTTCGAAAAACACTAAGCCAATGTTTGTTATGGTTACATTGAGTTACATTGTATTTGTATTCCTTTATAGCTCCTCAGTACTTTTATGAATCCCTTAAATCCCTTTCCACTATGAACA
The DNA here is from genome assembly GCF_032191835.1 of Heteronotia binoei. Taxonomy (NCBI): domain Eukaryota; kingdom Metazoa; phylum Chordata; class Lepidosauria; order Squamata; family Gekkonidae; genus Heteronotia; species Heteronotia binoei. Next base: position 28,223,614 of record NC_083223.1, read on the forward strand.
GCATTCAAAGCTTAATGGAATGATATGTAGAATTAAGTAAAAATAGTAAGTATATATTTTAATTATAGTTACTAAGTATTGCTAACTCCATAGTTCTTGTATGAATCCGAAAAACTCTTTCCACAAACAATCCATTATAAACTGAAAGGAATAAAACAATTATTTTTCGAAAAAAACCCTAAGCCAATGTTTGTTATGGTTACATTGAATTACGTAGTTTTAGTATTCCTTAACATATCCTCAGTTATGGTATGGTTACATTGAATTACTTAGTTTTGGGATTCCTTGAGATATCCTCAGTTATGGTATGAATCCCTTCAATCTCCTTCTACTATGAACACCAGTGAAAGCTTAATAGAATGTCATGGATAATTATAAAAAAATAGTAAGTGATTGTTTTCTATAGTTTTATAAGATTATATAGTTACTAAGCATTGCTATATAACCAATGCTGATATCAATTCGTTTAATCTCTTTCCACAAAGAATGCCATTGTAAACTGATTAGAAGAAAAGGTTAATTTTTGAAAACGCTAAGCCAATGTTTGTTATGGTTACATTGAGTTACATTGTTTTAGTATTCCTTGATATCTCCTCAGTACTTGTATGAATCCCTTAAATCCCTTTCCACTATGAACACCATTGCAAGCTTAATAGAATGCTATGTAGAATTATGTAAAAACAGTAAGTATATATTGTAAGTAAGTTATAGTTACTAAGTATTGCTATCTCCATAGTTCTTGTATGAATCCGAACAAACGCTTTCCACAAAGAATGCCATTGTAAAGTGAATAGAATAAAACAGATATTTTTCAAAAAACGCTAAGCCAATGTTTGTTATGGTTACATTGAATTACGTAGTTTTAGTATTCCTTCAGATCTCCTCAGTTATGGTATGAATCCCTTCAATCTCTTTCCATTATGAACACCAACGAAAGCTTAAGAGAATGTCATGAAGAATTATGAAAAAATAGTAAGTGGATGTTTTCTAAAGTTTTATAAGATTACATAGTTACTAAGCATTGCTATCTCCTCAGTGCTGCTATGAATTCTTTCAATCTCTTTCCACAAAAAATGCCATTGTAAACTGAATAGAATAAAAAGGGGGATTTGGGAAAAACACTAAGCCAATGTTTGTTATGGTTACATTGAGTTACATTGTTTTAGTATTCCTTGATATCTTTTCAGTACTTGTATGAATCCCTTAAATCCCTTTCCACTATGAACACCATGGCAAGCTTAATAGAATGCTATGTAGAATTATGTAAAAACAGTAAGTATATATTGTAAGTAAGTTATAGTTACTAAGTATTGCTATCTCCATAGTTCTTGTATGAATCCGAACAAACGCTTTCCACAAGGAATGCCATTGTAAACTGAATAGACTAAAACAGATATTTTTCGAAAAACGCTAAGCCAATGTTTGTTATGGTTACATTGAATTACGTAGTTTTAGTATTCCTTCAGATCTCCTCAGTTATGGTATGAATCCCTTCAATCTCTTTCCATTATGAACACCAACGAAAGCTTAAGAGAATGTCATGAAGAATTATGAAAAAATAGTAAGTGGATGTTTTCTAAAGTTTTATAAGATTACATAGTTACTAAGCATTGCTATCTCCTCAGTGCTGCTATGAATTCGTTCAATCTCTTTCCACAAAAAATGCCATTGTAAACTGAATAGAATAAAAAGGGGGATTTGGGAAAAACACTAAGCCAATGTTTGTTATGGTTACATTGAGTTACATTGTTTTAGTATTCCTTGATATCTTTTCAGTACTTGTATGAATCCCTTAAATCCCTTTCCACTATGAACACCATGGCAAGCTTAATAGAATGCTGTGTAGAATTATGTAAAAACAGTAAGTATATATTGTAAGTAAGTTATAGTTACTAAGTATTGCTATCTCCATAGTTCTTGTATGAATCCGAACAAACGCTTTCCACAAGGAATGCCATTGTAAACTGAATAGAATAAAACAGATATTTTTCGAAAAACATTAAGCCAATGTTTGTTACGTTTACATTGAATTACGCAGTTTTACTAAGGATTGCTACCTTCTCTGTGCTGGTATGAATTCGTTCAATTTCTTTCCACAAAGAATGCCATTGTAAACTGAATAGAATAAAATGGTTAATTTTCGAAAAACACTAAGCCAATGTTTGTTATGGTTACATTGAGTTACATTGTATTTGTATTCCTTTATAGCTCCTCAGTACTTTTATGAATCCCTTAAATCCCTTTCCACTATGAACAGCATTCAAAGCTTAATGGAATGATATGTAGAATTAAGTAAAAATAGTAAGTATATATTTTAATTATAGTTACTAAGTATTGCTAACTCCATAGTTCTTGTATGAATCCGAAAAACTCTTTCCACAAACAATCCATTATAAACTGAAAGGAATAAAACAATTATTTTTCGAAAAAAACCCTAAGCCAATGTTTGTTATGGTTACATTGAATTACGTAGTTTTAGTATTCCTTAACATATCCTCAGTTATGGTATGGTTACATTGAATTACTTAGTTTTGGGATTCCTTGAGATATCCTCAGTTATGGTATGAATCCCTTCAATCTCCTTCTACTATGAACACCAGTGAAAGCTTAATAGAATGTCATGGATAATTATAAAAAAATAGTAAGTGATTGTTTTCTATAGTTTTATAAGATTATATAGTTACTAAGCATTGCTATATAACCAATGCTGATATCAATTCGTTTAATCTCTTTCCACAAAGAATGCCATTGTAAACTGATTAGAAGAAAAGGTTAATTTTTGAAAACGCTAAGCCAATGTTTGTTATGGTTACATTGAGTTACATTGTTTTAGTATTCCTTGATATCTCCTCAGTACTTGTATGAATCCCTTAAATCCCTTTCCACTATGAACACCATTGCAAGCTTAATAGAATGCTATGTAGAATTATGTAAAAACAGTAAGTATATATTGTAAGTAAGTTATAGTTACTAAGTATTGCTATCTCCATAGTTCTTGTATGAATCCGAACAAACGCTTTCCACAAAGAATGCCATTGTAAAGTGAATAGAATAAAACAGATATTTTTCAAAAAACGCTAAGCCAATGTTTGTTATGGTTACATTGAATTACGTAGTTTTAGTATTCCTTCAGATCTCCTCAGTTATGGTATGAATCCCTTCAATCTCTTTCCATTATGAACACCAACGAAAGCTTAAGAGAATGTCATGAAGAATTATGAAAAAATAGTAAGTGGATGTTTTCTAAAGTTTTATAAGATTACATAGTTACTAAGCATTGCTATCTCCTCAGTGCTGCTATGAATTCTTTCAATCTCTTTCCACAAAAAATGCCATTGTAAACTGAATAGAATAAAAAGGGGGATTTGGGAAAAACACTAAGCCAATGTTTGTTATGGTTACATTGAGTTACATTGTTTTAGTATTCCTTGATATCTTTTCAGTACTTGTATGAATCCCTTAAATCCCTTTCCACTATGAACACCATGGCAAGCTTAATAGAATGCTATGTAGAATTATGTAAAAACAGTAAGTATATATTGTAAGTAAGTTATAGTTACTAAGTATTGCTATCTCCATAGTTCTTGTATGAATCCGAACAAACGCTTTCCACAAGGAATGCCATTGTAAACTGAATAGACTAAAACAGATATTTTTCGAAAAACGCTAAGCCAATGTTTGTTATGGTTACATTGAATTACGTAGTTTTAGTATTCCTTCAGATCTCCTCAGTTATGGTATGAATCCCTTCAATCTCTTTCCATTATGAACACCAACGAAAGCTTAAGAGAATGTCATGAAGAATTATGAAAAAATAGTAAGTGGATGTTTTCTAAAGTTTTATAAGATTACATAGTTACTAAGCATTGCTATCTCCTCAGTGCTGCTATGAATTCGTTCAATCTCTTTCCACAAAAAATGCCATTGTGAATAGAATAAAAAGGGGGATTTGGGAAAAACACTAAGCCAATGTTTGTTATGGTTACATTGAGTTACATTGTTTTAGTATTCCTTGATATCTTTTCAGTGCTTGTATGAATCCCTTAAATCCCTTTCCACTATGAACACCATGGCAAGCTTAATAGAATGCTATGTAGAATTATGTAAAAACAGTAAGTATATATTGTAAGTATAGTTACTAAGTATTGCTATCTCCATAGTTCTTGTATGAATCCGAACAAACGCTTTCCACAAGGAATGCCATTGTAAACTGAATAGAATAAAACAGATATTTTTCGAAAAACGCTAAGCCAATGTTTGTTATGGTTACATTGAATTACGTAGTTTTAGTATTCCTTCAGATCTCCTCAGTTATGGTATGAATCCCTTCAATCTCTTTCCATTATGAACACCAACGAAAGCTTAAGAGAATGTCATGAAGAATTATGAAAAAATAGTAAGTGGATGTTTTCTAAAGTTTTATAAGATTACATAGTTACTAAGCATTGCTATCTCCTCAGTGCTGCTATGAATTTGTTCAATCTCTTTCCACAAAAAATGCCATTGTAAACTGAATAGAATAAAAAGGGGGATTTGGGAAAAACACTAAGCCAATATTTGTTATGGTTACATTGAGTTACATTGTTTTAGTATTCCTTGATATCTTTTCAGTACTTGTATGAATCCCTTAAATCCCTTTCCACTATGAACACCATTGCAAGCTTAATAGAATGCTATGTAGAATTATGTAAAAACAGTAAGTATATATTGTAAGTTATAGTTACTAAGTATTGCTATCTCCATAGTTCTTGTATGAATCCGAACAAACGCTTTCCACAAGGAATGCCATTGTAAACTGAATAGAATAAAACAGATATTTTTCGAAAAACATTAAGCCAATGTTTGTTACGGTTACATTGAATTACGCAGTTTTACTAAGGATTGCTACCTTCTCTGTGCTGGTATGAATTCGTTCAATTTCTTTCCACAAAGAATGCCATTGTAAACTGAATAGAATAAAATGGTTAATTTTCGAAAAACACTAAGCCAATGTTTGTTATGGTTACATTGAGTTACATTGTTTTAGTATTCCTTGATATCTTTTCAGTACTTGTATGAATCCCTTAAATCCCTTTCCACTATGAACACCATGGCAAGCTTAATAGAATGCTATGTAGAATTATGTAAAAACAGTAAGTATATATTGTAAGTAAGTTATAGTTACTAAGTATTGCTATCTCCATAGTTCTTGTATGAATCCGAACAAACGCTTTCCACAAGGAATGCCATTGTAAACTGAATAGACTAAAACAGATATTTTTCGAAAAACGCTAAGCCAATGTTTGTTAGGGTTACATTGAATTACGTAGTTTTAGTATTCCTTCAGATCTCCTCAGTTATGGTATGAATCCCTTCAATCTCTTTCCATTATGAACACCAACGAAAGCTTAAGAGAATGTCATGAAGAATTATGAAAAAATAGTAAGTGGATGTTTTCTAAAGTTTTATAAGATTACATAGTTACTAAGCATTGCTATCTCCTCAGTGCTGCTATGAATTCTTTCAATCTCTTTCCACAAAAAATGCCATTGTAAACTGAATAGAATCAAAAGGGGGATTTGGGAAAAACACTAAGCCAATGTTTGTTATGGTTACATTGAGTTACATTGTTTTAGTATTCCTTGATATCTTTTCAGTACTTGTATGAATCCCTTAAATCCCTTTCCACTATGAACACCATGGCAAGCTTAATAGAATGCTATGTAGAATTATGTAAAAACAGTAAGTATATATTGTAAGTAAGTTATAGTTACTAAGTATTGCTATCTCCATAGTTCTTGTATGAATCCGAACAAACGCTTTCCACAAGGAATGCCATTGTAAACTGAATAGACTAAAACAGATATTTTTCGAAAAACGCTAAGCCAATGTTTGTTATGGTTACATTGAATTACGTAGTTTTAGTATTCCTTCAGATCTCCTCAGTTATGGTATGAATCCCTTCAATCTCTTTCCATTATGAACACCAACAAAAGCTTAAGAGAATGTCATGAAGAATTATGAAAAAATAGTAAGTGGATGTTTTCTAAAGTTTTATAAGATTACATAGTTACTAAGCATTGCTATCTCCTCAGTGCTGCTATGAATTCGTTCAATCTCTTTCCACAAAAAATGCCATTGTAAACTGAATAGAATAAAAAGGGGGATTTGGGAAAAACACTAAGCCAATGTTTGTTATGGTTACATTGTTTTAGTATTCCTTGATATCTTTTCAGTACTTGTATGAATCCCTTAAATCCCTTTCCACTATGAACACCATGGCAAGCTTAATAGAATGCTATGTAGAATTATGTAAAAACAGTATGTATTGTAAGTAAGTTATAGTTACTAAGTATTGCTATCTCCATAGTTCTTGCATGAATCCGAACAAACGCTTTCCACAAGGAATGCCATTGTAAGCTGAATAGACTAAAACAGATATTTTTCGAAAAACGCTAAGCCAATGTTTCTTATGGTTACATTGAATTACGTCGTTTTAGTATTCCTTCAGATCTCCTCAGTTATGGTATGAATCCCTTCAATCTCTTTCCATTATGAACACCAACGAAAGCTTAAGAGAATGTCATGAAGAATTATGAAAAAATAGTAAGTGGATGTTTTCTAAAGTTTTATAAGATTACATAGTTACTAAGCATTGCTATCTCCTCAGTGCTGCTATGAATTCGTTCAATCTCTTTCCACAAAAAATGCCATTGTGAATAGAATAAAAAGGGGGATTTGGGAAAAACACTAAGCCAATGTTTGTTATGGTTACATTGAGTTACATTGTTTTAGTATTCCTTGATATCTTTTCAGTGCTTGTATGAATCCCTTAAATCCCTTTCCACTATGAACACCATGGCAAGCTTAATAGAATGCTATGTAGAATTATGTAAAAACAGTAAGTATATATTGTAAGTATAGTTACTAAGTATTGCTATCTCCATAGTTCTTGTATGAATCCGAACAAACGCTTTCCACAAGGAATGCCATTGTAAACTGAATAGAATAAAACAGATATTTTTCGAAAAACGCTAAGCCAATGTTTGTTATGGTTACATTGAATTACGTAGTTTTAGTATTCCTTCAGATCTCCTCAGTTATGGTATGAATCCCTTCGATCTCTTTCCATTATGAACACCAACGAAAGCTTAAGAGAATGTCATGAAGAATTATGAAAAAATAGTAAGTGGATGTTTTCTAAAGTTTTATAAGATTACATAGTTACTAAGCATTGCTATCTCCTCAGTGCTGCTATGAATTCGTTCAATCTCTTTCCACAAAAAATGCCATTGTAAACTGAATAGAATAAAAAGGGGGATTTGGGAAAAACACTAAGCCAATGTTTGTTATGGTTACATTGAGTTACATTGTTTTAGTATTCCTTGATATCTTTTCAGTACTTGTATGAATCCCTTAAATCCCTTTCCACTATGAACACCATGTCAAGCTTAATAGAATGCTATGTAGAATTATGTAAAAACAGTAAGTATATATTGTAAGTAAGTTATAGTTACTAAGTATTGCTATCTCCATAGTTCTTGTATGAATCCGAACAAACGCTTTCCACAAGGAATGCCATTGTAAACTGAATAGACTAAAACAGATATTTTTCGAAAAACGCTAAGCCAATGTTTGTTATGGTTACATTGAATTACGTAGTTTTAGTATTCCTTCAGATCTCCTCAGTTATGGTATGAATCCCTTCAATCTCTTTCCATTATGAACACCAACGAAAGCTTAAGAGAATGTCATGAAGAATTATGAAAAAATAGTAAGTGGATGTTTTCTAAAGTTTTATAAGATTACATAGTTACTAAGCATTGCTATCTCCTCAGTGCTGCTATGAATTCGTTCAATCTCTTTCCACAAAAAATGCCATTGTAAACTGAATAGAATAAAAAGGGGGATTTGGGAAAAACACTAAGCCAATGTTTGTTATGGTTACATTGAGTTACATTGTTTTAGTATTCCTTGATATCTTTTCAGTACTTGTATGAATCCCTTAAATCCCTTTCCACTATGAACACCATGGCAAGCTTAATAGAATGCTATGTAGAATTATGTAAAAACAGTAAGTATGTATTGTAAGTAAGTTATAGTTACTAAGTATTGCTATCTCCATAGTTCTTGCATGAATCCGAACAAACGCTTTCCACAAGGAATGCCATTGTAAGCTGAATAGACTAAAACAGATATTTTTCGAAAAACGCTAAGCCAATGTTTCTTATGGTTACATTGAATTACGTCGTTTTAGTATTCCTTCAGATCTCCTCAGTTATGGTATGAATCCCTTCAATCTCTTTCCATTATGAACACCAACGAAAGCTTAAGAGAATGTCATGAAGAATTATGAAAAAATAGTAAGTGGATGTTTTCTAAAGTTTTATAAGATTACATAGTTACTAAGCATTGCTATCTCCTCAGTGCTGCTATGAATTCGTTCAATCTCTTTCCACAAAAAATGCCATTGTGAATAGAATAAAAAGGGGGATTTGGGAAAAACACTAAGCCAATGTTTGTTATGGTTACAATGAGTTACATTGTTTTAGTATTCCTTGATATCTTTTCAGTGCTTGTATGAATCCCTTAAATCCCTTTCCACTATGAACACCATGGCAAGCTTAATAGAATGCTATGTAGAATTATGTAAAAACAGTAAGTATATATTGTAAGTATAGTTACTAAGTATTGCTATCTCCATAGTTCTTGTATGAATCCGAACAAACGCTTTCCACAAGGAATGCCATTGTAAACTGAATAGACTAAAACAGATATTTTTCGAAAAACGCTAAGCCAATGTTTGTTATGGTTACATTGAATTACGTAGTTTTAGTATTCCTTCAGATCTCCTCAGTTATGGTATGAATCCCTTCAATCTCTTTCCATTATGAACACCAACGAAAGCTTAAGAGAATGTCATGAAGAATTATGAAAAAATAGTAAGTGGATGTTTTCTAAAGTTTTATAAGATTACATAGTTACTAAGCATTGCTATCTCCTCAGTGCTGCTATGAATTCGTTCAATCTCTTTCCACAAAAAATGCCATTGTAAACTGAATAGAATAAAAAGGGGGATTTGGGAAAAACACTAAGCCAATGTTTGTTATGGTTACATTGAGTTACATTGTTTTAGTATTCCTTGATATCTTTTCAGTACTTGTATGAATCCCTTAAATCCCTTTCCACTATGAACACCATGTCAAGCTTAATAGAATGCTATGTAGAATTATGTAAAAACAGTAAGTATATATTGTAAGTAAGTTATAGTTACTAAGTATTGCTATCTCCATAGTTCTTGTATGAATCCGAACAAACGCTTTCCACAAGGAATGCCATTGTAAACTGAATAGACTAAAACAGATATTTTTCGAAAAACGCTAAGCCAATGTTTGTTATGGTTACATTGAATTACGTAGTTTTAGTATTCCTTCAGATCTCCTCAGTTATGGTATGAATCCCTTCAATCTCTTTCCATTATGAACACCAACGAAAGCTTAAGAGAATGTCATGAAGAATTATGAAAAAATAGTAAGTGGATGTTTTCTAAAGTTTTATAAGATTACATAGTTACTAAGCATTGCTATCTCCTCAGTGCTGCTATGAATTCGTTCAATCTCTTTCCACAAAAAATGCCATTGTAAACTGAATAGAATAAAAAGGGGGATTTGGGAAAAACACTAAGCCAATGTTTGTTATGGTTACATTGAGTTACATTGTTTTAGTATTCCTTGATATCTTTTCAGTACTTGTATGAATCCCTTAAATCCCTTTCCACTATGAACACCATGGCAAGCTTAATAGAATGCTATGTAGAATTATGTAAAAACAGTAAGTATGTATTGTAAGTAAGTTATAGTTACTAAGTATTGCTATCTCCATAGTTCTTGCATGAATCCGAACAAACGCTTTCCACAAGGAATGCCATTGTAAGCTGAATAGACTAAAACAGATATTTTTCGAAAAACGCTAAGCCAATGTTTCTTATGGTTACATTGAATTACGTCGTTTTAGTATTCCTTCAGATCTCCTCAGTTATGGTATGAATCCCTTCAATCTCTTTCCATTATGAACACCAACGAAAGCTTAAGAGAATGTCATGAAGAATTATGAAAAAATAGTAAGTGGATGTTTTCTAAAGTTTTATAAGATTACATAGTTACTAAGCATTGCTATCTCCTCAGTGCTGCTATGAATTCGTTCAATCTCTTTCCACAAAAAATGCCATTGTGAATAGAATAAAAAGGGGGATTTGGGAAAAACACTAAGCCAATGTTTGTTATGGTTACAATGAGTTACATTGTTTTAGTATTCCTTGATATCTTTTCAGTGCTTGTATGAATCCCTTAAATCCCTTTCCACTATGAACACCATGGCAAGCTTAATAGAATGCTATGTAGAATTATGTAAAAACAGTAAGTATATACTGTAAGTATAGTTACTAAGTATTGCTATCTCCATAGTTCTTGTATGAATCCGAACAAACGCTTTCCACAAGGAATGCCATTGTAAACTGAATAGACTAAAACAGATATTTTTCGAAAAACGCTAAGCCAATGTTTGTTATGGTTACATTGAATTACGTAGTTTTAGTATTCCTTCAGATCTCCTCAGTTATGGTATGAATCCCTTCAATCTCTTTCCATTATGAACACCAACGAAAGCTTAAGAGAATGTCATGAAGAATTATGAAAAAATAGTAAGTGGATGTTTTCTAAAGTTTTATAAGATTACATAGTTACTAAGCATTGCTATCTCCTCAGTGCTGCTATGAATTCGTTCAATCTCTTTCCACAAAAAATGCCATTGTAAACTGAATAGAATAAAAAGGGGGATTTGGGAAAAACACTAAGCCAATGTTTGTTATGGTTACATTGAGTTACATTGTTTTAGTATTCCTTGATATCTTTTCAGTACTTGTATGAATCCCTTAAATCCCTTTCCACTATGAACACCATGTCAAGCTTAATAGAATGCTATGTAGAATTATGTAAAAACAGTAAGTATATATTGTAAGTAAGTTATAGTTACTAAGTATTGCTATCTCCATAGTTCTTGTATGAATCCGAACAAACGCTTTCCACAAGGAATGCCATTGTAAACTGAATAGACTAAAACAGATATTTTTCGAAAAACGCTAAGCCAATGTTTGTTATGGTTACATTGAATTACGTAGTTTTAGTATTCCTTCAGATCTCCTCAGTTATGGTATGAATCCCTTCAATCTCTTTCCATTATGAACACCAACGAAAGCTTAAGAGAATGTCATGAAGAATTATGAAAAAATAGTAAGTGGATGTTTTCTAAAGTTTTATAAGATTACATAGTTACTAAGCATTGCTATCTCCTCAGTGCTGCTATGAATTCGTTCAATCTCTTTCCACAAAAAATGCCATTGTAAACTGAATAGAATAAAAAGGGGGATTTGGGAAAAACACTAAGCCAATGTTTGTTATGGTTACATTGAGTTACATTGTTTTAGTATTCCTTGATATCTTTTCAGTACTTGTATGAATCCCTTAAATCCCTTTCCACTATGAACACCATGGCAAGCTTAATAGAATGCTATGTAGAATTATGTAAAAACAGTAAGTATGTATTGTAAGTAAGTTATAGTTACTAAGTATTGCTATCTCCATAGTTCTTGCATGAATCCGAACAAACGCTTTCCACAAGGAATGCCATTGTAAGCTGAATAGACTAAAACAGATATTTTTCGAAAAACGCTAAGCCAATGTTTCTTATGGTTACATTGAATTACGTCGTTTTAGTATTCCTTCAGATCTCCTCAGTTATGGTATGAATCCCTTCAATCTCTTTCCATTATGAACACCAACGAAAGCTTAAGAGAATGTCATGAAGAATTATGAAAAAATAGTAAGTGGATGTTTTCTAAAGTTTTATAAGATTACATAGTTACTAAGCATTGCTATCTCCTCAGTGCTGCTATGAATTCGTTCAATCTCTTTCCACAAAAAATGCCATTGTGAATAGAATAAAAAGGGGGATTTGGGAAAAACACTAAGCCAATGTTTGTTATGGTTACAATGAGTTACATTGTTTTAGTATTCCTTGATATCTTTTCAGTGCTTGTATGAATCCCTTAAATCCCTTTCCACTATGAACACCATGGCAAGCTTAATAGAATGCTATGTAGAATTATGTAAAAACAGTAAGTATATATTGTAAGTATAGTTACTAAGTATTGCTATCTCCATAGTTCTTGTATGAATCCGAACAAACGCTTTCCACAAGGAATGCCATTGTAAACTGAATAGAATAAAACAGATATTTTTCGAAAAACGCTAAGCCAATGTTTGTTATGGTTACATTGAATTACGTAGTTTTAGTATTCCTTCAGATCAGTTATGGTATGAATCCCTTCAATCTCTTTCCATTATGAACACCAACGAAAGCTTAAGAGAATGTCATGAAGAATTATGAAAAAATAGTAAGTGGATGTTTTGTAAAGTTTTATAAGATTACATAGTTACTAAGCATTGCTATCTCCTCAGTGCTGCTATGAATTCGTTCAATCTCTTTCCACAAAAAATGCCATTGTAAACTGAATAGAATAAAAAGGGGGATTTGGGAAAAACACTAAGCCAATATTTGTTATGGTTACATTGATTTACATTGTTTTAGTATTCCTTGATATCTTTTCAGTACTTGTATGAATCCCTTAAATCCCTTTCCACTATGAACACCATTGCAAGCTTAATAGAATGCTATGTAGAATTATGTAAAAACAGTAAGTATATATTGTAAGTAAGTTATAGTTACTAAGTATTGCTATCTCCATAGTTCTTGTATGAATCCGAACAAACGCTTTCCACAAGGAATGCCATTGTAAACTGAATAGAATAAAACAGATATTTTTCGAAAAACATTAAGCCAATGTTTGTTACGGTTACATTGAATTACGCAGTTTTACTAAGGATTGCTACCTTCTCTGTGCTGGTATGAATTCGTTCAATTTCTTTCCACAAAGAATGCCATTGTAAACTGAATAGAATAAAATGGTTAATTTTCGAAAAACACTAAGCCAATGTTTGTTATGGTTACATTGAGTTACATTGTATTTGTATTCCTTTATAGCTCCTCAGTACTTTTATGAATCCCTTAAATCCCTTTCCACTATGAACAGCATTCAAAGCTTAATGGAATGATACGTAGAATTAAGTAAAAATAGTAAGTATATATTTTAATTATAGTTACTAAGTATTGCTAACTCCATAATTCTTGTATGAATCCGAAAAACTCTTTCCACAAACAATCCATTATAAACTGAAAGGAATAAAACAATTATTTTTCGAAAAAAACCCTAAGCCAATGTTTGTTATGGTTACATTGAATTACGTAGTTTTAGTATTCCTTAACATATCCTCAGTTATGGTATGGTTACATTGAATTACTTAGTTTTGGGATTCCTTGAGATATCCTCAGTTATGGTATGAATCCCTTCAATCTCCTTCTACTATGAACACCAGTGAAAGCTTAATAGAATGTCATGGATAATTATAAAAAAATAGTAAGTGATTGTTTTCTATAGTTTTATAAGATTATATAGTTACTAAGCATTGCTATATAACCAATGCTGATATCAATTCGTTTAATCTCTTTCCACAAAGAATGCCATTGTAAACTGATTAGAAGAAAAGGTTAATTTTTGAAAACGCTAAGCCAATGTTTGTTATGGTTACATTGAGTTACATTGTTTTAGTATTCCTTGATATCTCCTCAGTACTTGTATGAATCCCTTAAATCCCTTTCCACTATGAACACCATTGCAAGCTTAATAGAATGCTATGTAGAATTATGTAAAAACAGTAAGTATATATTGTAAGTAAGTTATAGTTACTAAGTATTGCTATCTCCATAGTTCTTGTATGAATCCGAACAAACGCTTTCCACAAAGAATGCCATTGTAAAGTGAATAGAATAAAACAGATATTTTTCAAAAAACACTAAGCCAATGTTTGTTATGGTTACATTGAATTACGTAGTTTTAGTATTCCTTCAGATCTCCTCAGTTATGGTATGAATCCCTTCAATCTCTTTCCATTATGAACACCAACGAAAGCTTAAGAGAATGTCATGAAGAATTATGAAAAAATAGTAAGTGGATGTTTTCTAAAGTTTTATAAGATTACATAGTTACTAAGCATTGCTATCTCCTCAGTGCTGCTATGAATTCTTTCAATCTCTTTCCACAAAAAATGCCATTGTAAACTGAATAGAATAAAAAGGGGGATTTGGGAAAAACACTAAGCCAATGTTTGTTATGGTTACATTGAGTTACATTGTTTTAGTATTCCTTGATATCTTTTCAGTACTTGTATGAATCCCTTAAATCCCTTTCCACTATGAACACCATTGCAAGCTTAATAGAATGCTATGTAGAATTATGTAAAAACAGTAAGTATATATTGTAAGTAAGTTACAATATATACATACAATATATACAATGTATATATAAGTTACAATATATACAGTAAGTATATATTGTAAGTAAGTAAGATATCTTTTCAGTACTTGTATGAATCCTTTAAATCCCTTTCCACTATGAACACCATGGCAAGCTTAATAGAATGCTATGTAGAATTATGTAAAAACAGTAAGTATATATTGTAAGTAAGTTATAGTTACTAAGTATTGCTATCTCCATAGTTCTTGTATGAATCCGAACAAACGCTTTCCACAAGGAATGCCATTGTAAACTGAATAGACTAAAACAGATATTTTTCGAAAAACGCTAAGCCAATGTTTGTTATGGTTACATTGAATTACGTATTAGTATTAGTATTAGTAATACTATACGTATTAGTATTGAATCACGTATTAGTATTACGTTTTAGTATTCCTTCAGATCTCCTCAGTTATGGTATGAATCCCTTCAATCTCTTTCCATTATGAACACCAACGAAAGCTTAAGAGAATGTCATGAAGAATTATGAAAAAATAGTAAGTGGATGTTTTCTAAAGTTTTATAAGATTACATAGTTACTAAGCATTGCTATCTCCTCAGTGCTGCTATGAATTCGTTCAATCTCTTTCCACAAAAAATGCCATTGTGAATAGAATAAAAAGGGGGATTTGGGAAAAAAACTAAGCCAATGTTTGTTATGGTTACATTGAGTTACATTGTTTTAGTATTCCTTGATATCTTTTCAGTGCTTGTATGAATCCCTTAAATCCCTTTCCACTATGAACACCATGGCAAGCTTAATAGAATGCTATGTAGAATTATGTAAAAACAGTAAGTATATATTGTAAGTATAGTTACTAAGTATTGCTATCTCCATAGTTCTTGTATGAATCCGAACAAACGCTTTCCACAAGGAATGCCATTGTAAACTGAATAGAATAAAACAGATATTTTTCGAAAAACGCTAAGCCAATGTTTGCTATGTAGAATTATGTAAAAACAGTAAGTATATATTGTAAGTAAGTTATAGTTACTAAGTATTGCTATCTCCATAGTTCTTGTATGAATCCGAACAAACGCTTTCCACAAGGAATGCCATTGTAAACTGAATAGAATAAAACAGATATTTTTCGAAAAACATTAAGCCAATGTTTGTTACGGTTACATTGAATTACGCAGTTTTACTAAGGATTGCTACCTTCTCTGTGCTGGTATGAATTCGTTCAATTTCTTTCCACAAAGAATGCCATTGTAAACTGAATAGAATAAAATGGTTAATTTTCGAAAAACACTAAGCCAATGTTTGTTATGGTTACATTGAGTTACATTGTATTTGTATTCCTTTATAGCTCCTCAGTACTTTTATGAATCCCTTAAATCCCTTTCCACTATGAACAGCATTCAAAGCTTAATGGAATGATACGTAGAATTAAGTAAAAATAGTAAGTATATATTTTAATTATAGTTACTAAGTATTGCTAACTCCATAGTTCTTGTATGAATCCGAAAAACTCTTTCCACAAACAATCCATTATAAACTGAAAGGAATAAAACAATTATTTTTTGAAAAAAACCCTAAGCCAATGTTTGTTATGGTTACATTGAATTACGTAGTTTTAGTATTCCTTAACATATCCTCAGTTATGGTATGGTTACATTGAATTACTTAGTTTTGGGATTCCTTGAGATATCCTCAGTTATGGTATGAATCCCTTCAATCTCCTTCTACTATGAACACCAGTGAAAGCTTAATAGAATGTCATGGATAATTATAAAAAAATAGTAAGTGATTGTTTTCTATAGTTTTATAAGATTATATAGTTACTAAGCATTGCTATATAACCAATGCTGATATCAATTCGTTTAATCTCTTTCCACAAAGAATGCCATTGTAAACTGATTAGAAGAAAAGGTTAATTTTTGAAAACGCTAAGCCAATGTTTGTTATGGTTACATTGAGTTACATTGTTTTAGTATTCCTTGATATCTCCTCAGTACTTGTATGAATCCCTTAAATCCCTTTCCACTATGAACACCATTGCAAGCTTAATAGAATGCTATGCAGAATTATGTAAAAACAGTAAGTATATATTGTAAGTAAGTTATAGTTACTAAGTATTGCTATCTCCATAGTTCTTGTATGAATCCGAACAAACGCTTTCCACAAAGAATGCCATTGTAAAGTGAATAGAATAAAACAGATATTTTTCAAAAAACACTAAGCCAATGTTTGTTATGGTTACATTGAATTACGTAGTTTTAGTATTCCTTTAGATCTCCTCAGTTATGGTATGAATCCCTTCAATCTCTTTCCATTATGAACACCAACGAAAGCTTAAGAGAATGTCATGAAGAATTATGAAAAAATAGTAAGTGGATGTTTTCTAAAGTTTTATAAGATTACATAGTTACTAAGCATTGCTATCTCCTCAGTGCTGCTATGAATTCTTTCAATCTCTTTCCACAAAAAATGCCATTGTAAACTGAATAGAATAAAAAGGGGGATTTGGGAAAAACACTAAGCCAATGTTTGTTATGGTTACATTGAGTTACATTGTTTTAGTATTCCTTGATATCTTTTCAGTACTTGTATGAATCCCTTAAATCCCTTTCCACTATGAACACCATGGCAAGCTTAATAGAATGCTGTGTAGAATTATGTAAAAACAGTAAGTATATATTGTAAGTAAGTTATAGTTACTAAGTATTGCTATCTCCATAGTTCTTGTATGAATCCGAACAAACGCTTTCCACAAGGAATGCCATTGTAAACTGAATAGACTAAAACAGATATTTTTCGAAAAACGCTAAGCCAATGTTTGTTATGGTTACATTGAATTACGTAGTTTTAGTATTCCTTCAGATCTCCTCAGTTATGGTATGAATCCCTTCAATCTCTTTCCATTATGAACACCAACGAAAGCTTAAGAGAATGTCATGAAGAATTATGAAAAAATAGTAAGTGGATGTTTTCTAAAGTTTTATAAGATTACATAGTTACTAAGCATTGCTATCTCCTCAGTGCTGCTATGAATTCGTTCAATCTCTTTCCACAAAAAATGCCATTGTAAACTGAATAGAATAAAAAGGGGGATTTGGGAAAAACACTAAGCCAATGTTTGTTATGGTTACATTGAGTTACATTGTTTTAGTATTCCTTGATATCTTTTCAGTACTTGTATGAATCCCTTAAATCCCTTTCCACTATGAACACCATGGCAAGCTTAATAGAATGCTGTGTAGAATTATGTAAAAACAGTAAGTATATATTGTAAGTAAGTTATAGTTACTAAGTATTGCTATCTCCATAGTTCTTGTATGAATCCGAACAAACGCTTTCCACAAGGAATGCCATTGTAAACTGAATAGAATAAAACAGATATTTTTCGAAAAACATTAAGCCAATGTTTGTTACGTTTACATTGAATTACGCAGTTTTACTAAGGATTGCTACCTTCTCTGTGCTGGTATGAATTCGTTCAATTTCTTTCCACAAAGAATGCCATTGTAAACTGAATAGAATAAAATGGTTAATTTTCGAAAAACACTAAGCCAATGTTTGTTATGGTTACATTGAGTTACATTGTATTTGTATTCCTTTATAGCTCCTCAGTACTTTTATGAATCCCTTAAATCCCTTTCCACTATGAACAGCATTCAAAGCTTAATGGAATGATATGTAGAATTAAGTAAAAATAGTAAGTATATATTTTAATTATAGTTACTAAGTATTGCTAACTCCATAGTTCTTGTATGAATCCGAAAAACTCTTTCCACAAACAATCCATTATAAACTGAAAGGAATAAAACAATTATTTTTCGAAAAAAACCCTAAGCCAATGTTTGTTATGGTTACATTGAATTACGTAGTTTTAGTATTCCTTAACATATCCTCAGTTATGGTATGGTTACATTGAATTACTTAGTTTTGGGATTCCTTGAGATATCCTCAGTTATGGTATGAATCCCTTCAATCTCCTTCTACTATGAACACCAGTGAAAGCTTAATAGAATGTCATGGATAATTATAAAAAAATAGTAAGTGATTGTTTTCTATAGTTTTATAAGATTATATAGTTACTAAGCATTGCTATATAACCAATGCTGATATCAATTCGTTTAATCTCTTTCCACAAAGAATGCCATTGTAAACTGATTAGAAGAAAAGGTTAATTTTTGAAAACGCTAAGCCAATGTTTGTTATGGTTACATTGAGTTACATTGTTTTAGTATTCCTTGATATCTCCTCAGTACTTGTATGAATCCCTTAAATCCCTTTCCACTATGAACACCATTGCAAGCTTAATAGAATGCTATGTAGAATTATGTAAAAACAGTAAGTATATATTGTAAGTAAGTTATAGTTACTAAGTATTGCTATCTCCATAGTTCTTGTATGAATCCGAACAAACGCTTTCCACAAAGAATGCCATTGTAAAGTGAATAGAATAAAACAGATATTTTTCAAAAAACGCTAAGCCAATGTTTGTTATGGTTACATTGAATTACGTAGTTTTAGTATTCCTTCAGATCTCCTCAGTTATGGTATGAATCCCTTCAATCTCTTTCCATTATGAACACCAACGAAAGCTTAAGAGAATGTCATGAAGAATTATGAAAAAATAGTAAGTGGATGTTTTCTAAAGTTTTATAAGATTACATAGTTACTAAGCATTGCTATCTCCTCAGTGCTGCTATGAATTCTTTCAATCTCTTTCCACAAAAAATGCCATTGTAAACTGAATAGAATAAAAAGGGGGATTTGGGAAAAACACTAAGCCAATGTTTGTTATGGTTACATTGAGTTACATTGTTTTAGTATTCCTTGATATCTTTTCAGTACTTGTATGAATCCCTTAAATCCCTTTCCACTATGAACACCATGGCAAGCTTAATAGAATGCTATGTAGAATTATGTAAAAACAGTAAGTATATATTGTAAGTAAGTTATAGTTACTAAGTATTGCTATCTCCATAGTTCTTGTATGAATCCGAACAAACGCTTTCCACAAGGAATGCCATTGTAAACTGAATAGACTAAAACAGATATTTTTCGAAAAACGCTAAGCCAATGTTTGTTATGGTTACATTGAATTACGTAGTTTTAGTATTCCTTCAGATCTCCTCAGTTATGGTATGAATCCCTTCAATCTCTTTCCATTATGAACACCAACGAAAGCTTAAGAGAATGTCATGAAGAATTATGAAAAAATAGTAAGTGGATGTTTTCTAAAGTTTTATAAGATTACATAGTTACTAAGCATTGCTATCTCCTCAGTGCTGCTATGAATTCGTTCAATCTCTTTCCACAAAAAATGCCATTGTAAACTGAATAGAATAAAAAGGGGGATTTGGGAAAAACACTAAGCCAATGTTTGTTATGGTTACATTGAGTTACATTGTTTTAGTATTCCTTGATATCTTTTCAGTACTTGTATGAATCCCTTAAATCCCTTTCCACTATGAACACCATGGCAAGCTTAATAGAATGCTGTGTAGAATTATGTAAAAACAGTAAGTATATATTGTAAGTAAGTTATAGTTACTAAGTATTGCTATCTCCATAGTTCTTGTATGAATCCGAACAAACGCTTTCCACAAGGAATGCCATTGTAAACTGAATAGAATAAAACAGATATTTTTCGAAAAACATTAAGCCAATGTTTGTTACGTTTACATTGAATTACGCAGTTTTACTAAGGATTGCTACCTTCTCTGTGCTGGTATGAATTCGTTCAATTTCTTTCCACAAAGAATGCCATTGTAAACTGAATAGAATAAAATGGTTAATTTTCGAAAAACACTAAGCCAATGTTTGTTATGGTTACATTGAGTTACATTGTATTTGTATTCCTTTATAGCTCCTCAGTACTTTTATGAATCCCTTAAATCCCTTTCCACTATGAACAGCATTCAAAGCTTAATGGAATGATATGTAGAATTAAGTAAAAATAGTAAGTATATATTTTAATTATAGTTACTAAGTATTGCTAACTCCATAGTTCTTGTATGAATCCGAAAAACTCTTTCCACAAACAATCCATTATAAACTGAAAGGAATAAAACAATTATTTTTCGAAAAAAACCCTAAGCCAATGTTTGTTATGGTTACATTGAATTACGTAGTTTTAGTATTCCTTAACATATCCTCAGTTATGGTATGGTTACATTGAATTACTTAGTTTTGGGATTCCTTGAGATATCCTCAGTTATGGTATGAATCCCTTCAATCTCCTTCTACTATGAACACCAGTGAAAGCTTAATAGAATGTCATGGATAATTATAAAAAAATAGTAAGTGATTGTTTTCTATAGTTTTATAAGATTATATAGTTACTAAGCATTGCTATATAACCAATGCTGATATCAATTCGTTTAATCTCTTTCCACAAAGAATGCCATTGTAAACTGATTAGAAGAAAAGGTTAATTTTTGAAAACGCTAAGCCAATGTTTGTTATGGTTACATTGAGTTACATTGTTTTAGTATTCCTTGATATCTCCTCAGTACTTGTATGAATCCCTTAAATCCCTTTCCACTATGAACACCATTGCAAGCTTAATAGAATGCTATGTAGAATTATGTAAAAACAGTAAGTATATATTGTAAGTAAGTTATAGTTACTAAGTATTGCTATCTCCATAGTTCTTGTATGAATCCGAACAAACGCTTTCCACAAAGAATGCCATTGTAAAGTGAATAGAATAAAACAGATATTTTTCAAAAAACGCTAAGCCAATGTTTGTTATGGTTACATTGAATTACGTAGTTTTAGTATTCCTTCAGATCTCCTCAGTTATGGTATGAATCCCTTCAATCTCTTTCCATTATGAACACCAACGAAAGCTTAAGAGAATGTCATGAAGAATTATGAAAAAATAGTAAGTGGATGTTTTCTAAAGTTTTATAAGATTACATAGTTACTAAGCATTGCTATCTCCTCAGTGCTGCTATGAATTCTTTCAATCTCTTTCCACAAAAAATGCCATTGTAAACTGAATAGAATAAAAAGGGGGATTTGGGAAAAACACTAAGCCAATGTTTGTTATGGTTACATTGAGTTACATTGTTTTAGTATTCCTTGATATCTTTTCAGTACTTGTATGAATCCCTTAAATCCCTTTCCACTATGAACACCATGGCAAGCTTAATAGAATGCTATGTAGAATTATGTAAAAACAGTAAGTATATATTGTAAGTAAGTTATAGTTACTAAGTATTGCTATCTCCATAGTTCTTGTATGAATCCGAACAAACGCTTTCCACAAGGAATGCCATTGTAAACTGAATAGACTAAAACAGATATTTTTCGAAAAACGCTAAGCCAATGTTTGTTATGGTTACATTGAATTACGTAGTTTTAGTATTCCTTCAGATCTCCTCAGTTATGGTATGAATCCCTTCAATCTCTTTCCATTATGAACACCAACGAAAGCTTAAGAGAATGTCATGAAGAATTATGAAAAAATAGTAAGTGGATGTTTTCTAAAGTTTTATAAGATTACATAGTTACTAAGCATTGCTATCTCCTCAGTGCTGCTATGAATTCGTTCAATCTCTTTCCACAAAAAATGCCATTGTAAACTGAATAGAATAAAAAGGGGGATTTGGGAAAAACACTAAGCCAATGTTTGTTATGGTTACATTGAGTTACATTGTTTTAGTATTCCTTGATATCTTTTCAGTACTTGTATGAATCCCTTAAATCCCTTTCCACTATGAACACCATGGCAAGCTTAATAGAATGCTGTGTAGAATTATGTAAAAACAGTAAGTATATATTGTAAGTAAGTTATAGTTACTAAGTATTGCTATCTCCATAGTTCTTGTATGAATCCGAACAAACGCTTTCCACAAGGAATGCCATTGTAAACTGAATAGAATAAAACAGATATTTTTCGAAAAACATTAAGCCAATGTTTGTTACGTTTACATTGAATTACGCAGTTTTACTAAGGATTGCTACCTTCTCTGTGCTGGTATGAATTCGTTCAATTTCTTTCCACAAAGAATGCCATTGTAAACTGAATAGAATAAAATGGTTAATTTTCGAAAAACACTAAGCCAATGTTTGTTATGGTTACATTGAGTTACATTGTATTTGTATTCCTTTATAGCTCCTCAGTACTTTTATGAATCCCTTAAATCCCTTTCCACTATGAACAGCATTCAAAGCTTAATGGAATGATATGTAGAATTAAGTAAAAATAGTAAGTATATATTTTAATTATAGTTACTAAGTATTGCTAACTCCATAGTTCTTGTATGAATCCGAAAAACTCTTTCCACAAACAATCCATTATAAACTGAAAGGAATAAAACAATTATTTTTCGAAAAAAACCCTAAGCCAATGTTTGTTATGGTTACATTGAATTACGTAGTTTTAGTATTCCTTAACATATCCTCAGTTATGGTATGGTTACATTGAATTACTTAGTTTTGGGATTCCTTGAGATATCCTCAGTTATGGTATGAATCCCTTCAATCTCCTTCTACTATGAACACCAGTGAAAGCTTAATAGAATGTCATGGATAATTATAAAAAAATAGTAAGTGATTGTTTTCTATAGTTTTATAAGATTATATAGTTACTAAGCATTGCTATATAACCAATGCTGATATCAATTCGTTTAATCTCTTTCCACAAAGAATGCCATTGTAAACTGATTAGAAGAAAAGGTTAATTTTTGAAAACGCTAAGCCAATGTTTGTTATGGTTACATTGAGTTACATTGTTTTAGTATTCCTTGATATCTCCTCAGTACTTGTATGAATCCCTTAAATCCCTTTCCACTATGAACACCATTGCAAGCTTAATAGAATGCTATGTAGAATTATGTAAAAACAGTAAGTATATATTGTAAGTAAGTTATAGTTACTAAGTATTGCTATCTCCATAGTTCTTGTATGAATCCGAACAAACGCTTTCCACAAAGAATGCCATTGTAAAGTGAATAGAATAAAACAGATATTTTTCAAAAAACGCTAAGCCAATGTTTGTTATGGTTACATTGAATTACGTAGTTTTAGTATTCCTTCAGATCTCCTCAGTTATGGTATGAATCCCTTCAATCTCTTTCCATTATGAACACCAACGAAAGCTTAAGAGAATGTCATGAAGAATTATGAAAAAATAGTAAGTGGATGTTTTCTAAAGTTTTATAAGATTACATAGTTACTAAGCATTGCTATCTCCTCAGTGCTGCTATGAATTCTTTCAATCTCTTTCCACAAAAAATGCCATTGTAAACTGAATAGAATAAAAAGGGGGATTTGGGAAAAACACTAAGCCAATGTTTGTTATGGTTACATTGAGTTACATTGTTTTAGTATTCCTTGATATCTTTTCAGTACTTGTATGAATCCCTTAAATCCCTTTCCACTATGAACACCATGGCAAGCTTAATAGAATGCTATGTAGAATTATGTAAAAACAGTAAGTATATATTGTAAGTAAGTTATAGTTACTAAGTATTGCTATCTCCATAGTTCTTGTATGAATCCGAACAAACGCTTTCCACAAGGAATGCCATTGTAAACTGAATAGACTAAAACAGATATTTTTCGAAAAACGCTAAGCCAATGTTTGTTATGGTTACATTGAATTACGTAGTTTTAGTATTCCTTCAGATCTCCTCAGTTATGGTATGAATCCCTTCAATCTCTTTCCATTATGAACACCAACGAAAGCTTAAGAGAATGTCATGAAGAATTATGAAAAAATAGTAAGTGGATGTTTTCTAAAGTTTTATAAGATTACATAGTTACTAAGCATTGCTATCTCCTCAGTGCTGCTATGAATTCGTTCAATCTCTTTCCACAAAAAATGCCATTGTGAATAGAATAAAAAGGGGGATTTGGGAAAAACACTAAGCCAATGTTTGTTATGGTTACATTGAGTTACATTGTTTTAGTATTCCTTGATATCTTTTCAGTGCTTGTATGAATCCCTTAAATCCCTTTCCACTGTGAACACCATGGCAAGCTTAATAGAATGCTATGTACAATTATGTAAAAACAGTAAGTATATATTGTAAGTATAGTTACTAAGTATTGCTATCTCCATAGTTCTTGTATGAATCCGAACAAACGCTTTCCACAAGGAATGCCATTGTAAACTGAATAGAATAAAACAGATATTTTTCGAAAAACGCTAAGCCAATGTTTGTTATGGTTACATTGAATTACGTAGTTTTAGTATTCCTTCAGATCTCCTCAGTTATGGTATGAATCCCTTCAATCTCTTTCCATTATGAACACCAACGAAAGCTTAAGAGAATGTCATGAAGAATTATGAAAAAATAGTAAGTGGATGTTTTCTAAAGTTTTATAAGATTACATAGTTACTAAGCATTGCTATCTCCTCAGTGCTGCTATGAATTTGTTCAATCTCTTTCCACAAAAAATGCCATTGTAAACTGAATAGAATAAAAAGGGGGATTTGGGAAAAACACTAAGCCAATATTTGTTATGGTTACATTGAGTTACATTGTTTTAGTATTCCTTGATATCTTTTCAGTACTTGTATGAATCCCTTAAATCCCTTTCCACTATGAACACCATTGCAAGCTTAATAGAATGCTATGTAGAATTATGTAAAAACAGTAAGTATATATTGTAAGTTATAGTTACTAAGTATTGCTATCTCCATAGTTCTTGTATGAATCCGAACAAACGCTTTCCACAAGGAATGCCATTGTAAACTGAATAGAATAAAACAGATATTTTTCGAAAAACATTAAGCCAATGTTTGTTACGGTTACATTGAATTACGCAGTTTTACTAAGGATTGCTACCTTCTCTGTGCTGGTATGAATTCGTTCAATTTCTTTCCACAAAGAATGCCATTGTAAACTGAATAGAATAAAATGGTTAATTTTCGAAAAACACTAAGCCAATGTTTGTTATGGTTACATTGAGTTACATTGTATTTGTATTCCTTTATAGCTCCTCAGTACTTTTATGAATCCCTTAAATCCCTTTCCACTATGAACAGCATTCAAAGCTTAATGGAATGATACGTAGAATTAAGTAAAAATAGTAAGTATATATTTTAATTATAGTTACTAAGTATTGCTAACTCCATAGTTCTTGTATGAATCCGAAAAACTCTTTCCACAAACAATCCATTATAAACTGAAAGGAATAAAACAATTATTTTTCAAAAAAAACCCTAAGCCAATGTTTGTTATGGTTACATTGAATTACGTAGTTTTAGTATTCCTTAACATATCCTCAGTTATGGTATGGTTACATTGAATTACTTAGTTTTGGGATTCCTTGAGATATCCTCAGTTATGGTATGAATCCC
Source organism: Heteronotia binoei (assembly GCF_032191835.1). Classification (NCBI taxonomy): domain Eukaryota; kingdom Metazoa; phylum Chordata; class Lepidosauria; order Squamata; family Gekkonidae; genus Heteronotia; species Heteronotia binoei. Next base: position 28,249,333 of record NC_083223.1, read on the forward strand.
TTCAATCTCCTTCTACTATGAACACCAGTGAAAGCTTAATAGAATGTCATGGATAATTATAAAAAATAGTAAGTGATTGTTTTCTATAGTTTTATAAGATTATATAGTTACTAAGCATTGCTATATAACCAATGCTGATATCAATTCGTTTAATCTCTTTCCACAAAGAATGCCATTGTAAACTGATTAGAAGAAAAGGTTAATTTTTGAAAACGCTAAGCCAATGTTTGTTATGGTTACATTGAGTTACATTGTTTTAGTATTCCTTGATATCTCCTCAGTACTTGTATGAATCCCTTAAATCCCTTTCCACTATGAACACCATTGCAAGCTTAATAGAATGCTATGTAGAATTATGTAAAAACAGTAAGTATATATTGTAAGTAAGTTATAGTTACTAAGTATTGCTATCTCCATAGTTCTTGTATGAATCCGAACAAACGCTTTCCACAAAGAATGCCATTGTAAAGTGAATAGAATAAAACAGATATTTTTCAAAAAACACTAAGCCAATGTTTGTTATGGTTACATTGAATTACGTAGTTTTAGTATTCCTTCAGATCTCCTCAGTTATGGTATGAATCCCTTCAATCTCTTTCCATTATGAACACCAACGAAAGCTTAAGAGAATGTCATGAAGAATTATGAAAAAATAGTAAGTGGATGTTTTCTAAAGTTTTATAAGATTACATAGTTACTAAGCATTGCTATCTCCTCAGTGCTGCTATGAATTCTTTCAATCTCTTTCCACAAAAAATGCCATTGTAAACTGAATAGAATAAAAAGGGGGATTTGGGAAAAACACTAAGCCAATGTTTGTTATGGTTACATTGAGTTACATTGTTTTAGTATTCCTTGATATCTTTTCAGTACTTGTATGAATCCCTTAAATCCCTTTCCACTATGAACACCATGGCAAGCTTAATAGAATGCTATGTAGAATTATGTAAAAACAGTAAGTATATATTGTAAGTAAGTTATAGTTACTAAGTATTGCTATCTCCATAGTTCTTGTATGAATCCGAACAAACGCTTTCCACAAGGAATGCCATTGTAAACTGAATAGAATAAAACAGATATTTTTCGAAAAACATTAAGCCAATGTTTGTTACGGTTACATTGAATTACGCAGTTTTACTAAGGATTGCTACCTTCTCTGTGCTGGTATGAATTCGTTCAATTTCTTTCCACAAAGAATGCCATTGTAAACTGAATAGAATAAAATGGTTAATTTTCGAAAAACACTAAGCCAATGTTTGTTATGGTTACATTGAGTTACATTGTATTTGTATTCCTTTATAGCTCCTCAGTACTTTTATGAATCCCTTAAATCCCTTTCCACTATGAACAGCATTCAAAGCTTAATGGAATGATACGTAGAATTAAGTAAAAATAGTAAGTATATATATTTTAATTATAGTTACTAAGTATTGCTAACTCCATAGTTCTTGTATGAATCCGAAAAACTCTTTCCACAAACAATCCATTATAAACTGAAAGGAATAAAACAATTATTTTTCGAAAAAAACCCTAAGCCAATGTTTGTTATGGTTACATTGAATTACGTAGTTTTAGTATTCCTTCAGATCTCCTCAGTTATGGTATGGTTACATTGAATTACTTAGTTTTGGGATTCCTTGAGATATCCTCAGTTATGGTATGAATCCCTTCAATCTCCTTCTACTATGAACACCAGTGAAAGCTTAATAGAATGTCATGGATAATTATAAAAAAATAGTAAGTGATTGTTTTCTATAGTTTTATAAGATTATATAGTTACTAAGCATTGCTATATAACCAATGCTGATATCAATTCGTTTAATCTCTTTCCACAAAGAATGCCATTGTAAACTGATTAGAAGAAAAGGTTAATTTTTGAAAACGCTAAGCCAATGTTTGTTATGGTTACATTGAGTTACATTGTTTTAGTATTCCTTGATATCTCCTCAGTACTTGTATGAATCCCTTAAATCCCTTTCCACTATGAACACCATTGCAAGCTTAATAGAATGCTATGTAGAATTATGTAAAAACAGTAAGTATATATTGTAAGTAAGTTATAGTTACTAAGTATTGCTATCTCCATAGTTCTTGTATGAATCCGAACAAACGCTTTCCACAAAGAATGCCATTGTAAAGTGAATAGAATAAAACAGATATTTTTCAAAAAACACTAAGCCAATGTTTGTTATGGTTACATTGAATTACGTAGTTTTAGTATTCCTTCAGATCTCCTCAGTTATGGTATGAATCCCTTCAATCTCTTTCCATTATGAACACCAACGAAAGCTTAAGAGAATGTCATGAAGAATTATGAAAAAATAGTAAGTGGATGTTTTCTAAAGTTTTATAAGATTACATAGTTACTAAGCATTGCTATCTCCTCAGTGCTGCTATGAATTCTTTCAATCTCTTTCCACAAAAAATGCCATTGTAAACTGAATAGAATAAAAAGGGGGATTTGGGAAAAACACTAAGCCAATGTTTGTTATGGTTACATTGAGTTACATTGTTTTAGTATTCCTTGATATCTTTTCAGTACTTGTATGAATCCCTTAAATCCCTTTCCACTATGAACACCATGGCAGGCTTAATAGAATGCTATGCAGAATTATGTAAAAACAGTAAGTATATATTGTAAGTAAGTTATAGTTACTAAGTATTGCTATCTCCATAGTTCTTGTATGAATCCGAACAAACGCTTTCCACAAGGAATGCCATTGTAAACTGAATAGACTAAAACAGATATTTTTCGAAAAACGCTAAGCCAATGTTTGTTATGGTTACATTGAATTACGTAGTTTTAGTATTCCTTCAGATCTCCTCAGTTATGGTATGAATCCCTTCAATCTCTTTCCATTATGAACACCAACGAAAGCTTAAGAGAATGTCATGAAGAATTATGAAAAAATAGTAAGTGGATGTTTTCTAAAGTTTTATAAGATTACATAGTTACTAAGCATTGCTATCTCCTCAGTGCTGCTATGAATTCGTTCAATCTCTTTCCACAAAAAATGCCATTGTAAACTGAATAGAATAAAAAGGGGGATTTGGGAAAAACACTAAGCCAATGTTTGTTATGGTTACATTGAGTTACATTGTTTTAGTATTCCTTGATATCTTTTCAGTACTTGTATGAATCCCTTAAATCCCTTTCCACTATGAACACCATGGCAAGCTTAATAGAATGCTATGTAGAATTATGTAAAAACAGTAAGTATATATTGTAAGTAAGTTATAGTTACTAAGTATTGCTATCTCCATAGTTCTTGTATGAATCCGAACAAACGCTTTCCACAAGGAATGCCATTGTAAACTGAATAGAATAAAACAGATATTTTTCGAAAAACATTAAGCCAATGTTTGTTACGTTTACATTGAATTACGCAGTTTTACTAAGGATTGCTACCTTCTCTGTGCTGGTATGAATTCGTTCAATTTCTTTCCACAAAGAATGCCATTGTAAACTGAATAGAATAAAATGGTTAATTTTCGAAAAACACTAAGCCAATGTTTGTTATGGTTACATTGAGTTACATTGTATTTGTATTCCTTTATAGCTCCTCAGTACTTTTATGAATCCCTTAAATCCCTTTCCACTATGAACAGCATTCAAAGCTTAATGGAATGATATGTAGAATTAAGTAAAAATAGTAAGTATATATTTTAATTATAGTTACTAAGTATTGCTAACTCCATAGTTCTTGTATGAATCCGAAAAACTCTTTCCACAAACAATCCATTATAAACTGAAAGGAATAAAACAATTATTTTTCGAAAAAAACCCTAAGCCAATGTTTGTTATGGTTACATTGAATTACGTAGTTTTAGTATTCCTTAACATATCCTCAGTTATGGTATGGTTACATTGAATTACTTAGTTTTGGGATTCCTTGAGATATCCTCAGTTATGGTATGAATCCCTTCAATCTCCTTCTACTATGAACACCAGTGAAAGCTTAATAGAATGTCATGGATAATTATAAAAAAATAGTGATTGTTTTCTATAGTTTTATAAGATTATATAGTTACTAAGCATTGCTATATAACCAATGCTGATATCAATTCGTTTAATCTCTTTCCACAAAGAATGCCATTGTAAACTGATTAGAAGAAAAGGTTAATTTTTGAAAACGCTAAGCCAATGTTTGTTATGGTTACATTGAGTTACATTGTTTTAGTATTCCTTGATATCTCCTCAGTACTTGTATGAATCCCTTAAATCCCTTTCCACTATGAACACCATTGCAAGCTTAATAGAATGCTATGTAGAATTATGTAAAAACAGTAAGTATATATTGTAAGTAAGTTATAGTTACTAAGTATTGCTATCTCCATAGTTCTTGTATGAATCCGAACAAACGCTTTCCACAAAGAATGCCATTGTAAAGTGAATAGAATAAAACAGATATTTTTCAAAAAACGCTAAGCCAATGTTTGTTATGGTTACATTGAATTACGTAGTTTTAGTATTCCTTCAGATCTCCTCAGTTATGGTATGAATCCCTTCAATCTCTTTCCATTATGAACACCAACGAAAGCTTAAGAGAATGTCATGAAGAATTATGAAAAAATAGTAAGTGGATGTTTTCTAAAGTTTTATAAGATTACATAGTTACTAAGCATTGCTATCTCCTCAGTGCTGCTATGAATTCTTTCAATCTCTTTCCACAAAAAATGCCATTGTAAACTGAATAGAATAAAAAGGGGGATTTGGGAAAAACACTAAGCCAATGTTTGTTATGGTTACATTGAGTTACATTGTTTTAGTATTCCTTGATATCTTTTCAGTACTTGTATGAATCCCTTAAATCCCTTTCCACTATGAACACCATGGCAAGCTTAATAGAATGCTATGTAGAATTATGTAAAAAAAGTAAGTATATATTGTAAGTAAGTTATAGTTACTAAGTATTGCTATCTCCATAGTTCTTGTATGAATCCGAACAAACGCTTTCCACAAGGAATGCCATTGTAAACTGAATAGACTAAAACAGATATTTTTCGAAAAACGCTAAGCCAATGTTTGTTATGGTTACATTGAATTACGTAGTTTTAGTATTCCTTCAGATCTCCTCAGTTATGGTATGAATCCCTTCAATCTCTTTCCATTATGAACACCAACGAAAGCTTAAGAGAATGTCATGAAGAATTATGAAAAAATAGTAAGTGGATGTTTTCTAAAGTTTTATAAGATTACATAGTTACTAAGCATTGCTATCTCCTCAGTGCTGCTATGAATTCGTTCAATCTCTTTCCACAAAAAATGCCATTGTAAACTGAATAGAATAAAAAGGGGGATTTGGGAAAAACACTAAGCCAATGTTTGTTATGGTTACATTGAGTTACATTGTTTTAGTATTCCTTGATATCTTTTCAGTACTTGTATGAATCCCTTAAATCCCTTTCCACTATGAACACCATGGCAAGCTTAATAGAATGCTATGTAGAATTATGTAAAAACAGTAAGTATATATTGTAAGTAAGTTATAGTTACTAAGTATTGCTATCTCCATAGTTCTTGTATGAATCCGAACAAACGCTTTCCACAAGGAATGCCATTGTAAACTGAATAGAATAAAACAGATATTTTTCGAAAAACATTAAGCCAATGTTTGTTACGGTTACATTGAATTACGCAGTTTTACTAAGGATTGCTACCTTCTCTGTGCTGGTATGAATTCGTTCAATTTCTTTCCACAAAGAATGCCATTGTAAACTGAATAGAATAAAATGGTTAATTTTCGAAAAACACTAAGCCAATGTTTGTTATGGTTACATTGAGTTACATTGTATTTGTATTCCTTTATAGCTCCTCAGTACTTTTATGAATCCCTTAAATCCCTTTCCACTATGAACAGCATTCAAAGCTTAATGGAATGATATGTAGAATTAAGTAAAAATAGTAAGTATATATTTTAATTATAGTTACTAAGTATTGCTAACTCCATAGTTCTTGTATGAATCCGAAAAACTCTTTCCACAAACAATCCATTATAAACTGAAAGGAATAAAACAATTATTTTTCGAAAAAAACCCTAAGCCAATGTTTGTTATGGTTACATTGAATTACGTAGTTTTAGTATTCCTTAACATATCCTCAGTTATGGTATGGTTACATTGAATTACTTAGTTTTGGGATTCCTTGAGATATCCTCAGTTATGGTATGAATCCCTTCAATCTCCTTCTACTATGAACACCAGTGAAAGCTTAATAGAATGTCATGGATAATTATAAAAAAATAGTAAGTGATTGTTTTCTATAGTTTTATAAGATTATATAGTTACTAAGCATTGCTATATAACCAATGCTGATATCAATTCGTTTAATCTCTTTCCACAAAGAATGCCATTGTAAACTGATTAGAAGAAAAGGTTAATTTTTGAAAACGCTAAGCCAATGTTTGTTATGGTTACATTGAGTTACATTGTTTTAGTATTCCTTGATATCTCCTCAGTACTTGTATGAATCCCTTAAATCCCTTTCCACTATGAACACCATTGCAAGCTTAATAGAATGCTATGTAGAATTATGTAAAAACAGTAAGTATATATTGTAAGTAAGTTATAGTTACTAAGTATTGCTATCTCCATAGTTCTTGTATGAATCCGAACAAACGCTTTCCACAAAGAATGCCATTGTAAAGTGAATAGAATAAAAGATATTTTTCAAAAAACACTAAGACAATGTTTGTTATGGTTACATTGAATTACGTAGTTTTAGTATTCCTTCAGATCTCCTCAGTTATGGTATGAATCCCTTCAATCTCTTTCCATTATGAACACCAACGAAAGCTTAAGAGAATGTCATGAAGAATTATGAAAAAATAGTAAGTGGATGTTTTCTAAAGTTTTATAAGATTACATAGTTACTAAGCATTGCTATCTCCTCAGTGCTGCTATGAATTCTTTCAATCTCTTTCCACAAAAAATGCCATTGTAAACTGAATAGAATAAAAAGGGGGATTTGGGAAAAACACTAAGCCAATGTTTGTTATGGTTACATTGAGTTACATTGTTTTAGTATTCCTTGATATCTTTTCAGTACTTGTATGAATCCCTTAAATCCCTTTCCACTATGAACACCATGGCAAGCTTAATAGAATGCTATGTAGAATTATGTAAAAACAGTAAGTATATATTGTAAGTAAGTTATAGTTACTAAGTATTGCTATCTCCATAGTTCTTGTATGAATCCGAACAAACGCTTTCCACAAGGAATGCCATTGTAAACTGAATAGAATAAAACAGATATTTTTCGAAAAACGCTAAGCCAATGTTTGTTATGGTTACATTGAATTACGTAGTTTTAGTATTCCTTCAGATCTCCTCAGTTATGGTATGAATCCCTTCAATCTCTTTCCATTATGAACACCAACGAAAGCTTAAGAGAATGTCATGAAGAATTATGAAAAAATAGTAAGTGGATGTTTTCTAAAGTTTTATAAGATTACATAGTTACTAAGCATTGCTATCTCCTCAGTGCTGCTATGAATTCGTTCAATCTCTTTCCACAAAAAATGCCATTGTAAACTGAATAGAATAAAAAGGGGGATTTGGGAAAAACACTAAGCCAATGTTTGTTATGGTTACATTGAGTTACATTGTTTTAGTATTCCTTGATATCTTTTCAGTACTTGTATGAATCCCTTAAATCCCTTTCCACTATGAACACCATGGCAAGCTTAATAGAATGCTATGTAGAATTATGTAAAAACAGTAAGTATATATTGTAAGTAAGTTATAGTTACTAAGTATTGCTATCTCCATAGTTCTTGTATGAATCCGAACAAACGCTTTCCACAAGGAATGCCATTGTAAACTGAATAGACTAAAACAGATATTTTTCGAAAAACGCTAAGCCAATGTTTGTTATGGTTACATTGAATTACGTAGTTTTAGTATTCCTTCAGATCTCCTCAGTTATGGTATGAATCCCTTCAATCTCTTTCCATTATGAACACCAACGAAAGCTTAAGAGAATGTCATGAAGAATTATGAAAAAATAGTAAGTGGATGTTTTCTAAAGTTTTATAAGATTACATAGTTACTAAGCATTGCTATCTCCTCAGTGCTGCTATGAATTCGTTCAATCTCTTTCCACAAAAAATGCCATTGTAAACTGAATAGAATAAAAAGGGGGATTTGGGAAAAACACTAAGCCAATGTTTGTTATGGTTACATTGAGTTACATTGTTTTAGTATTCCTTGATATCTTTTCAGTACTTGTATGAATCCCTTAAATCCCTTTCCACTATGAACACCATGGCAAGCTTAATAGAATGCTATGTAGAATTATGTAAAAACAGTAAGTATATATTGTAAGTAAGTTATAGTTACTAAGTATTGCTATCTCCATAGTTCTTGTATGAATCCGAACAAACGCTTTCCACAAGGAATGCCATTGTAAACTGAATAGAATAAAACAGATATTTTTCGAAAAACATTAAGCCAATGTTTGTTACGGTTACATTGAATTACGCAGTTTTACTAAGGATTGCTACCTTCTCTGTGCTGGTATGAATTCGTTCAATTTCTTTCCACAAAGAATGCCATTGTAAACTGAATAGAATAAAATGGTTAATTTTCGAAAAACACTAAGCCAATGTTTGTTATGGTTACATTGAGTTACATTGTATTTGTATTCCTTTATAGCTCCTCAGTACTTTTATGAATCCCTTAAATCCCTTTCCACTATGAACAGCATTCAAAGCTTAATGGAATGATATGTAGAATTAAGTAAAAATAGTAAGTATATATTTTAATTATAGTTACTAAGTATTGCTAACTCCATAGTTCTTGTATGAATCCGAAAAACTCTTTCCACAAACAATCCATTATAAACTGAAAGGAATAAAACAATTATTTTTCAAAAAAAACCCTAAGCCAATGTTTGTTATGGTTACATTGAATTACGTAGTTTTAGTATTCCTTAACATATCCTCAGTTATGGTATGGTTACATTGAATTACTTAGTTTTGGGATTCCTTGAGATATCCTCAGTTATGGTATGAATCCCTTCAATCTCCTTCTACTATGAACACCAGTGAAAGCTTAATAGAATGTCATGGATAATTATAAAAAAATAGTAAGTGATTGTTTTCTATAGTTTTATAAGATTATATAGTTACTAAGCATTGCTATATAACCAATGCTGATATCAATTCGTTTAATCTCTTTCCACAAAGAATGCCATTGTAAACTGATTAGAAGAAAAGGTTAATTTTTGAAAACGCTAAGCCAATGTTTGTTATGGTTACATTGAGTTACATTGTTTTAGTATTCCTTGATATCTCCTCAGTACTTGTATGAATCCCTTAAATCCCTTTCCACTATGAACACCATTGCAAGCTTAATAGAATGCTATGTAGAATTATGTAAAAACAGTAAGTATATATTGTAAGTAAGTTATAGTTACTAAGTATTGCTATCTCCATAGTTCTTGTATGAATCCGAACAAACGCTTTCCACAAAGAATGCCATTGTAAAGTGAATAGAATAAAAGATATTTTTCAAAAAACACTAAGACAATGTTTGTTATGGTTACATTGAATTACGTAGTTTTAGTATTCCTTCAGATCTCCTCAGTTATGGTATGAATCCCTTCAATCTCTTTCCATTATGAACACCAACGAAAGCTTAAGAGAATGTCATGAAGAATTATGAAAAAATAGTAAGTGGATGTTTTCTAAAGTTTTATAAGATTACATAGTTACTAAGCATTGCTATCTCCTCAGTGCTGCTATGAATTCTTTCAATCTCTTTCCACAAAAAATGCCATTGTAAACTGAATAGAATAAAAAGGGGGATTTGGGAAAAACACTAAGCCAATGTTTGTTATGGTTACATTGAGTTACATTGTTTTAGTATTCCTTGATATCTTTTCAGTACTTGTATGAATCCCTTAAATCCCTTTCCACTATGAACACCATGGCAAGCTTAATAGAATGCTATGTAGAATTATGTAAAAACAGTAAGTATATATTGTAAGTAAGTTATAGTTACTAAGTATTGCTATCTCCATAGTTCTTGTATGAATCCGAACAAACGCTTTCCACAAGGAATGCCATTGTAAACTGAATAGACTAAAACAGATATTTTTCGAAAAACGCTAAGCCAATGTTTGTTATGGTTACATTGAATTACGTAGTTTTAGTATTCCTTCAGATCTCCTCAGTTATGGTATGAATCCCTTCAATCTCTTTCCATTATGAACACCAACGAAAGCTTAAGAGAATGTCATGAAGAATTATGAAAAAATAGTAAGTGGATGTTTTCTAAAGTTTTATAAGATTACATAGTTACTAAGCATTGCTATCTCCTCAGTGCTGCTATGAATTCGTTCAATCTCTTTCCACAAAAAATGCCATTGTAAACTGAATAGAATAAAAAGGGGGATTTGGGAAAAACACTAAGCCAATGTTTGTTATGGTTACATTGAGTTACATTGTTTTAGTATTCCTTGATATCTTTTCAGTACTTGTATGAATCCCTTAAATCCCTTTCCACTATGAACACCATGGCAAGCTTAATAGAATGCTATGTAGAATTATGTAAAAACAGTAAGTATATATTGTAAGTAAGTTATAGTTACTAAGTATTGCTATCTCCATAGTTCTTGTATGAATCCGAACAAACGCTTTCCACAAGGAATGCCATTGTAAACTGAATAGAATAAAACAGATATTTTTCGAAAAACATTAAGCCAATGTTTGTTACGGTTACATTGAATTACGCAGTTTTACTAAGGATTGCTACCTTCTCTGTGCTGGTATGAATTCGTTCAATTTCTTTCCACAAAGAATGCCATTGTAAACTGAATAGAATAAAATGGTTAATTTTCGAAAAACACTAAGCCAATGTTTGTTATGGTTACATTGAGTTACATTGTATTTGTATTCCTTTATAGCTCCTCAGTACTTTTATGAATCCCTTAAATCCCTTTCCACTATGAACAGCATTCAAAGCTTAATGGAATGATATGTAGAATTAAGTAAAAATAGTAAGTATATATTTTAATTATAGTTACTAAGTATTGCTAACTCCATAGTTCTTGTATGAATCCGAAAAACTCTTTCCACAAACAATCCATTATAAACTGAAAGGAATAAAACAATTATTTTTCAAAAAAAACCCTAAGCCAATGTTTGTTATGGTTACATTGAATTACGTAGTTTTAGTATTCCTTAACATATCCTCAGTTATGGTATGGTTACATTGAATTACTTAGTTTTGGGATTCCTTGAGATATCCTCAGTTATGGTATGAATCCCTTCAATCTCCTTCTACTATGAACACCAGTGAAAGCTTAATAGAATGTCATGGATAATTATAAAAAAATAGTAAGTGATTGTTTTCTATAGTTTTATAAGATTATATAGTTACTAAGCATTGCTATATAACCAATGCTGATATCAATTCGTTTAATCTCTTTCCACAAAGAATGCCATTGTAAACTGAATAGAATAAAATGGTTAATTTTCGAAAAACACTAAGCCAATGTTTGTTATGGTTACATTGAGTTACATTGTATTTGTATTCCTTTATAGCTCCTCAGTACTTTTATGAATCCCTTAAATCCCTTTCCACTATGAACAGCATTCAAAGCTTAATGGAATGATATGTAGAATTAAGTAAAAATAGTAAGTATATATTTTAATTATAGTTACTAAGTATTGCTAACTCCATAGTTCTTGTATGAATCCGAAAAACTCTTTCCACAAACAATCCATTATAAACTGAAAGGAATAAAACAATTATTTTTCAAAAAAAACCCTAAGCCAATGTTTGTTATGGTTACATTGAATTACGTAGTTTTAGTATTCCTTAACATATCCTCAGTTATGGTATGGTTACATTGAATTACTTAGTTTTGGGATTCCTTGAGATATCCTCAGTTATGGTATGAATCCCTTCAATCTCCTTCTACTATGAACACCAGTGAAAGCTTAATAGAATGTCATGGATAATTATAAAAAAATAGTAAGTGATTGTTTTCTATAGTTTTATAAGATTATATAGTTACTAAGCATTGCTATATAACCAATGCTGATATCAATTCGTTTAATCTCTTTCCACAAAGAATGCCATTGTAAACTGATTAGAAGAAAAGGTTAATTTTTGAAAACGCTAAGCCAATATTTGTTATGGTTACATTGAGTTACATTGTTTTAGTATTCCTTGATATCTCCTCAGTACTTGTATGAATCCCTTAAATCCCTTTCCACTATGAACACCATTGCAAGCTTAATAGAATGCTATGTAGAATTATGTAAAAACAGTAAGTATATATTGTAAGTAAGTTATAGTTACTAAGTATTGCTATCTCCATAGTTCTTGTATGAATCCGAACAAACGCTTTCCACAAAGAATGCCATTGTAAAGTGAATAGAATAAAACAGATATTTTTCAAAAAACACTAAGCCAATGTTTGTTATGGTTACATTGAATTACGTAGTTTTAGTATTCCTTCAGATCTCCTCAGTTATGGTATGAATCCCTTCAATCTCTTTCCATTATGAACACCAACGAAAGCTTAAGAGAATGTCATGAAGAATTATGAAAAAATAGTAAGTGGATGTTTTCTAAAGTTTTATAAGATTACATAGTTACTAAGCATTGCTATCTCCTCAGTGCTGCTATGAATTCTTTCAATCTCTTTCCACAAAAAATGCCATTGTAAACTGAATAGAATAAAAAGGGGGATTTGGGAAAAACACTAAGCCAATGTTTGTTATGGTTACATTGAGTTACATTGTTTTAGTATTCCTTGATATCTTTTCAGTACTTTTATGAATCCCTTAAATCCCTTTCCACTATGAACACCATGGCAAGCTTAATAGAATGCTATGTAGAATTATGTAAAAACAGTAAGTATATATTGTAAGTAAGTTATAGTTACTAAGTATTGCTATCTCCATAGTTCTTGTATGAATCCGAACAAACGCTTTCCACAAGGAATGCCATTGTAAACTGAATAGACTAAAACAGATATTTTTCGAAAAACGCTAAGCCAATGTTTGTTATGGTTACATTGAATTACGTAGTTTTAGTATTCCTTCAGATCTCCTCAGTTATGGTATGAATCCCTTCAATCTCTTTCCATTATGAACACCAACGAAAGCTTAAGAGAATGTCATGAAGAATTATGAAAAAATAGTAAGTGGATGTTTTCTAAAGTTTTATAAGATTACATAGTTACTAAGCATTGCTATCTCCTCAGTGCTGCTATGAATTCGTTCAATCTCTTTCCACAAAAAATGCCATTGTAAACTGAATAGAATAAAAAGGGGGATTTGGGAAAAACACTAAGCCAATGTTTGTTATGGTTACATTGAGTTACATTGTTTTAGTATTCCTTGATATCTTTTCAGTACTTGTATGAATCCCTTAAATCCCTTTCCACTATGAACACCATGGCAAGCTTAATAGAATGCTATGTAGAATTATGTAAAAACAGTAAGTATATATTGTAAGTTATAGTTACTAAGTATTGCTATCTCCATAGTTCTTGTATGAATCCGAACAAACGCTTTCCACAAGGAATGCCATTGTAAACTGAATAGAATAAAACAGATATTTTTCGAAAAACGCTAAGCCAATGTTTGTTATGGTTACATTGAATTATGTAGTTTTAGTATTCCTTCAGATCTCCTCAGTTATGGTATGAATCCCTTCAATCTCTTTCCATTATGAACACCAACGAAAGCTTAAGAGAATGTCATGAAGAATTATGAAAAAATAGTAAGTGGATGTTTTCTAAAGTTTTATAAGATTACATAGTTACTAAGCATTGCTATCTCCTCAGTGCTGCTATGAATTCGTTCAATCTCTTTCCACAAAAAATGCCATTGTAAACTGAATAGAATAAAAAGGGGGATTTGGGAAAAACACTAAGCCAATGTTTGTTATGGTTACATTGAGTTACATTGTTTTAGTATTCCTTGATATCTTTTCAGTACTTGTATGAATCCCTTAAATCCCTTTCCACTATGAACACCATGGCAAGCTTAATAGAATGCTATGTAGAATTATGTAAAAACAGTAAGTATATATTGTAAGTAAGCTATAGTTACTAAGTATTGCTATCTCCATAGTTCTTGTATGAATCCGAACAAACGCTTTCCACAAGGAATGCCATTGTAAACTGAATAGAATAAAACAGATATTTTTCGAAAAACATTAAGCCAATGTTTGTTACGGTTACATTGAATTACGCAGTTTTACTAAGGATTGCTACCTTCTCTGTGCTGGTATGAATTCGTTCAATTTCTTTCCACAAAGAATGCCATTGTAAACTGAATAGAATAAAATGGTTAATTTTCGAAAAACACTAAGCCAATGTTTGTTATGGTTACATTGAGTTACATTGTATTTGTATTCCTTTATAGCTCCTCAGTACTTTTATGAATCCCTTAAATCCCTTTCCACTATGAACAGCATTCAAAGCTTAATGGAATGATATGTAGAATTAAGTAAAAATAGTAAGTATATATTTTAATTATAGTTACTAAGTATTGCTAACTCCATAGTTCTTGTATGAATCCGAAAAACTCTTTCCACAAACAATCCATTATAAACTGAAAGGAATAAAACAATTATTTTTCGAAAAAAACCCTAAGCCAATGTTTGTTATGGTTACATTGAATTACGTAGTTTTAGTATTCCTTAACATATCCTCAGTTATGGTATGGTTACATTGAATTACTTAGTTTTGGGATTCCTTGAGATATCCTCAGTTATGGTATGAATCCCTTCAATCTCCTTCTACTATGAACACCAGTGAAAGCTTAATAGAATGTCATGGATAATTATAAAAAAATAGTAAGTGATTGTTTTCTATAGTTTTATAAGATTATATAGTTACTAAGCATTGCTATATAACCAATGCTGATATCAATTCGTTTAATCTCTTTCCACAAAGAATGCCATTGTAAACTGATTAGAAGAAAAGGTTAATTTTTGAAAACGCTAAGCCAATGTTTGTTATGGTTACATTGAGCTACATTGTTTTAGTATTCCTTGATATCTCCTCAGTACTTGTATGAATCCCTTAAATCCCTTTCCACTATGAACACCATTGCAAGCTTAATAGAATGCTATGTAGAATTATGTAAAAACAGTAAGTATATATTGTAAGTAAGTTATAGTTACTAAGTATTGCTATCTCCATAGTTCTTGTATGAATCCGAACAAACGCTTTCCACAAAGAATGCCATTGTAAAGTGAATAGAATAAAACAGATATTTTTCAAAAAACGCTAAGCCAATGTTTGTTATGGTTACATTGAATTACGTAGTTTTAGTATTCCTTCAGATCTCCTCAGTTATGGTATGAATCCCTTCAATCTCTTTCCATTATGAACACCAACGAAAGCTTAAGAGAATGTCATGAAGAATTATGAAAAAATAGTAAGTGGATGTTTTCTAAAGTTTTATAAGATTACATAGTTACTAAGCATTGCTATCTCCTCAGTGCTGCTATGAATTCTTTCAATCTCTTTCCACAAAAAATGCCATTGTAAACTGAATAGAATAAAAAGGGGGATTTGGGAAAAACACTAAGCCAATGTTTGTTATGGTTACATTGAGTTACATTGTTTTAGTATTCCTTGATATCTTTTCAGTACTTGTATGAATCCCTTAAATCCCTTTCCACTATGAACACCATGGCAAGCTTAATAGAATGCTATGTAGAATTATGTAAAAACAGTAAGTATATATTGTAAGTAAGTTATAGTTACTAAGTATTGCTATCTCCATAGTTCTTGTATGAATCCGAACAAACGCTTTCCACAAGGAATGCCATTGTAAACTGAATAGACTAAAACAGATATTTTTCGAAAAACGCTAAGCCAATGTTTGTTATGGTTACATTGAATTACGTAGTTTTAGTATTCCTTCAGATCTCCTCAGTTATGGTATGAATCCCTTCAATCTCTTTCCATTATGAACACCAACGAAAGCTTAAGAGAATGTCATGAAGAATTATGAAAAAATAGTAAGTGGATGTTTTCTAAAGTTTTATAAGATTACATAGTTACTAAGCATTGCTATCTCCTCAGTGCTGCTATGAATTCGTTCAATCTCTTTCCACAAAAAATGCCATTGTAAACTGAATAGAATAAAAAGGGGGATTTGGGAAAAACACTAAGCCAATGTTTGTTATGGTTACATTGAGTTACATTGTTTTAGTATTCCTTGATATCTTTTCAGTACTTGTATGAATCCCTTAAATCCCTTTCCACTATGAACACCATGGCAAGCTTAATAGAATGCTATGTAGAATTATGTAAAAACAGTAAGTATATATTGTAAGTAAGTTATAGTTACTAAGTATTGCTATCTCCATAGTTCTTGTATGAATCCGAACAAACGCTTTCCACAAGGAATGCCATTGTAAACTGAATAGAATAAAACAGATATTTTTCGAAAAACATTAAGCCAATGTTTGTTACGGTTACATTGAATTACGCAGTTTTACTAAGGATTGCTACCTTCTCTGTGCTGGTATGAATTCGTTCAATTTCTTTCCACAAAGAATGCCATTGTAAACTGAATAGAATAAAATGGTTAATTTTCGAAAAACACTAAGCCAATGTTTGTTATGGTTACATTGAGTTACATTGTATTTGTATTCCTTTATAGCTCCTCAGTACTTTTATGAATCCCTTAAATCCCTTTCCACTATGAACAGCATTCAAAGCTTAATGGAATGATATGTAGAATTAAGTAAAAATAGTAAGTATATATTTTAATTATAGTTACTAAGTATTGCTAACTCCATAGTTCTTGTATGAATCCGAAAAACTCTTTCCACAAACAATCCATTATAAACTGAAAGGAATAAAACAATTATTTTTCAAAAAAAACCCTAAGCCAATGTTTGTTATGGTTACATTGAATTACGTAGTTTTAGTATTCCTTAACATATCCTCAGTTATGGTATGGTTACATTGAATTACTTAGTTTTGGGATTCCTTGAGATATCCTCAGTTATGGTATGAATCCCTTCAATCTCCTTCTACTATGAACACCAGTGAAAGCTTAATAGAATGTCATGGATAATTATAAAAAAATAGTAAGTGATTGTTTTCTATAGTTTTATAAGATTATATAGTTACTAAGCATTGCTATATAACCAATGCTGATATCAATTCGTTTAATCTCTTTCCACAAAGAATGCCATTGTAAACTGATTAGAAGAAAAGGTTAATTTTTGAAAACGCTAAGCCAATGTTTGTTATGGTTACATTGAGTTACATTGTTTTAGTATTCCTTGATATCTCCTCAGTACTTGTATGAATCCCTTAAATCCCTTTCCACTATGAACACCATTGCAAGCTTAATAGAATGCTATGTAGAATTATGTAAAAACAGTAAGTATATATTGTAAGTAAGTTATAGTTACTAAGTATTGCTATCTCCATAGTTCTTGTATGAATCCGAACAAACGCTTTCCACAAAGAATGCCATTGTAAAGTGAATAGAATAAAACAGATATTTTTCAAAAAACACTAAGCCAATGTTTGTTATGGTTACATTGAATTACGTAGTTTTAGTATTCCTTCAGATCTCCTCAGTTATGGTATGAATCCCTTCAATCTCTTTCCATTATGAACACCAACGAAAGCTTAAGAGAATGTCATGAAGAATTATGAAAAAATAGTAAGTGGATGTTTTCTAAAGTTTTATAAGATTACATAGTTACTAAGCATTGCTATCTCCTCAGTGCTGCTATGAATTCTTTCAATCTCTTTCCACAAAAAATGCCATTGTAAACTGAATAGAATAAAAAGGGGGATTTGGGAAAAACACTAAGCCAATGTTTGTTATGGTTACATTGAGTTACATTGTTTTAGTATTCCTTGATATCTTTTCAGTACTTGTATGAATCCCTTAAATCCCTTTCCACTATGAACACCATGGCAAGCTTAATAGAATGCTATGTAGAATTATGTAAAAACAGTAAGTATATATTGTAAGTAAGTTATAGTTACTAAGTATTGCTATCTCCATAGTTCTTGTATGAATCCGAACAAACGCTTTCCACAAGGAATGCCATTGTAAACTGAATAGAATAAAACAGATATTTTTCGAAAAACGCTAAGCCAATGTTTGTTATGGTTACATTGAATTACGTAGTTTTAGTATTCCTTCAGATCTCCTCAGTTATGGTATGAATCCCTTCAATCTCTTTCCATTATGAACACCAACGAAAGCTTAAGAGAATGTCATGAAGAATTATGAAAAAATAGTAAGTGGATGTTTTCTAAAGTTTTATAAGATTACATAGTTACTAAGCATTGCTATCTCCTCAGTGCTGCTATGAATTCGTTCAATCTCTTTCCACAAAAAATGCCATTGTAAACTGAATAGAATAAAAAGGGGGATTTGGGAAAAACACTAAGCCAATGTTTGTTATGGTTACATTGAGTTACATTGTTTTAGTATTCCTTGATATCTTTTCAGTACTTGTATGAATCCCTTAAATCCCTTTCCACTATGAACACCATGGCAAGCTTAATAGAATGCTATGTAGAATTATGTAAAAACAGTAAGTATATATTGTAAGTAAGTTATAGTTACTAAGTATTGCTATCTCCATAGTTCTTGTATGAATCCGAACAAACGCTTTCCACAAGGAATGCCATTGTAAACTGAATAGACTAAAACAGATATTTTTCGAAAAACGCTAAGCCAATGTTTGTTATGGTTACATTGAATTACGTAGTTTTAGTATTCCTTCAGATCTCCTCAGTTATGGTATGAATCCCTTCAATCTCTTTCCATTATGAACACCAACGAAAGCTTAAGAGAATGTCATGAAGAATTATGAAAAAATAGTAAGTGGATGTTTTCTAAAGTTTTATAAGATTACATAGTTACTAAGCATTGCTATCTCCTCAGTGCTGCTATGAATTCGTTCAATCTCTTTCCACAAAAAATGCCATTGTAAACTGAATAGAATAAAAAGGGGGATTTGGGAAAAACACTAAGCCAATGTTTGTTATGGTTACATTGAGTTACATTGTTTTAGTATTCCTTGATATCTTTTCAGTACTTGTATGAATCCCTTAAATCCCTTTCCACTATGAACACCATGGCAAGCTTAATAGAATGCTATGTAGAATTATGTAAAAACAGTAAGTATATATTGTAAGTAAGTTATAGTTACTAAGTATTGCTATCTCCATAGTTCTTGTATGAATCCGAACAAACGCTTTCCACAAGGAATGCCATTGTAAACTGAATAGAATAAAACAGATATTTTTCGAAAAACATTAAGCCAATGTTTGTTACGGTTACATTGAATTACGCAGTTTTACTAAGGATTGCTACCTTCTCTGTGCTGGTATGAATTCGTTCAATTTCTTTCCACAAAGAATGCCATTGTAAACTGAATAGAATAAAATGGTTAATTTTCGAAAAACACTAAGCCAATGTTTGTTATGGTTACATTGAGTTACATTGTATTTGTATTCCTTTATAGCTCCTCAGTACTTTTATGAATCCCTTAAATCCCTTTCCACTATGAACAGCATTCAAAGCTTAATGGAATGATATGTAGAATTAAGTAAAAATAGTAAGTATATATTTTAATTATAGTTACTAAGTATTGCTAACTCCATAGTTCTTGTATGAATCCGAAAAACTCTTTCCACAAACAATCCATTATAAACTGAAAGGAATAAAACAATTATTTTTCAAAAAAAACCCTAAGCCAATGTTTGTTATGGTTACATTGAATTACGTAGTTTTAGTATTCCTTAACATATCCTCAGTTATGGTATGGTTACATTGAATTACTTAGTTTTGGGATTCCTTGAGATATCCTCAGTTATGGTATGAATCCCTTCAATCTCCTTCTACTATGAACACCAGTGAAAGCTTAATAGAATGTCATGGATAATTATAAAAAAATAGTAAGTGATTGTTTTCTATAGTTTTATAAGATTATATAGTTACTAAGCATTGCTATATAACCAATGCTGATATCAATTCGTTTAATCTCTTTCCACAAAGAATGCCATTGTAAACTGATTAGAAGAAAAGGTTAATTTTTGAAAACGCTAAGCCAATGTTTGTTATGGTTACATTGAGTTACATTGTTTTAGTATTCCTTGATATCTCCTCAGTACTTGTATGAATCCCTTAAATCCCTTTCCACTATGAACACCATTGCAAGCTTAATAGAATGCTATGTAGAATTATGTAAAAACAGTAAGTATATATTGTAAGTAAGTTATAGTTACTAAGTATTGCTATCTCCATAGTTCTTGTATGAATCCGAACAAACGCTTTCCACAAAGAATGCCATTGTAAAGTGAATAGAATAAAACAGATATTTTTCAAAAAACACTAAGACAATGTTTGTTATGGTTACATTGAATTACGTAGTTTTAGTATTCCTTCAGATCTCCTCAGTTATGGTATGAATCCCTTCAATCTCTTTCCATTATGAACACCAACGAAAGCTTAAGAGAATGTCATGAAGAATTATGAAAAAATAGTAAGTGGATGTTTTCTAAAGTTTTATAAGATTACATAGTTACTAAGCATTGCTATCTCCTCAGTGCTGCTATGAATTCTTTCAATCTCTTTCCACAAAAAATGCCATTGTAAACTGAATAGAATAAAAAGGGGGATTTGGGAAAAACACTAAGCCAATGTTTGTTATGGTTACATTGAGTTACATTGTTTTAGTATTCCTTGATATCTTTTCAGTACTTGTATGAATCCCTTAAATCCCTTTCCACTATGAACACCATGGCAAGCTTAATAGAATGCTATGTAGAATTATGTAAAAACAGTAAGTATATATTGTAAGTAAGTTATAGTTACTAAGTATTGCTATCTCCATAGTTCTTGTATGAATCCGAACAAACGCTTTCCACAAGGAATGCCATTGTAAACTGAATAGACTAAAACAGATATTTTTCGAAAAACGCTAAGCCAATGTTTGTTATGGTTACATTGAATTACGTAGTTTTAGTATTCCTTCAGATCTCCTCAGTTATGGTATGAATCCCTTCAATCTCTTTCCATTATGAACACCAACGAAAGCTTAAGAGAATGTCATGAAGAATTATGAAAAAATAGTAAGTGGATGTTTTCTAAAGTTTTATAAGATTACATAGTTACTAAGCATTGCTATCTCCTCAGTGCTGCTATGAATTCGTTCAATCTCTTTCCACAAAAAATGCCATTGTAAACTGAATAGAATAAAAAGGGGGATTTGGGAAAAACACTAAGCCAATGTTTGTTATGGTTACATTGAGTTACATTGTTTTAGTATTCCTTGATATCTTTTCAGTACTTGTATGAATCCCTTAAATCCCTTTCCACTATGAACACCATGGCAAGCTTAATAGAATGCTATGTAGAATTATGTAAAAACAGTAAGTATATATTGTAAGTAAGTTATAGTTACTAAGTATTGCTATCTCCATAGTTCTTGTATGAATCCGAACAAACGCTTTCCACAAGGAATGCCATTGTAAACTGAATAGAATAAAACAGATATTTTTCGAAAAACGCTAAGCCAATGTTTGTTATGGTTACATTGAATTATGTAGTTTTAGTATTCCTTCAGATCTCCTCAGTTATGGTATGAATCCCTTCAATCTCTTTCCATTATGAACACCAACGAAAGCTTAAGAGAATGTCATGAAGAATTATGAAAAAATAGTAAGTGGATGTTTTCTAAAGTTTTATAAGATTACATAGTTACTAAGCATTGCTATCTCCTCAGTGCTGCTATGAATTCGTTCAATCTCTTTCCACAAAAAATGCCATTGTAAACTGAATAGAATAAAAAGGGGGATTTGGGAAAAACACTAAGCCAATGTTTGTTATGGTTACATTGAGTTACATTGTTTTAGTATTCCTTGATATCTTTTCAGTACTTGTATGAATCCCTTAAATCCCTTTCCACTATGAACACCATGGCAAGCTTAATAGAATGCTATGTAGAATTATGTAAAAACAGTAAGTATATATTGTAAGTAAGTTATAGTTACTAAGTATTGCTATCTCCATAGTTCTTGTATGAATCCGAACAAACGCTTTCCACAAGGAATGCCATTGTAAACTGAATAGAATAAAACAGATATTTTTCGAAAAACATTAAGCCAATGTTTGTTACGGTTACATTGAATTACGCAGTTTTACTAAGGATTGCTACCTTCTCTGTGCTGGTATGAATTCGTTCAATTTCTTTCCACAAAGAATGCCATTGTAAACTGAATAGAATAAAATGGTTAATTTTCGAAAAACACTAAGCCAATGTTTGTTATGGTTACATTGAGTTACATTGTATTTGTATTCCTTTATAGCTCCTCAGTACTTTTATGAATCCCTTAAATCCCTTTCCACTATGAACAGCATTCAAAGCTTAATGGAATGATATGTAGAATTAAGTAAAAATAGTAAGTATATATTTTAATTATAGTTACTAAGTATTGCTAACTCCATAGTTCTTGTATGAATCCGAAAAACTCTTTCCACAAACAATCCATTATAAACTGAAAGGAATAAAACAATTATTTTTCAAAAAAACCCCTAAGCCAATGTTTGTTATGGTTACATTGAATTACGTAGTTTTAGTATTCCTTAACATATCCTCAGTTATGGTATGGTTACATTGAATTACTTAGTTTTGGGATTCCTTGAGATATCCTCAGTTATGGTATGAATCCCTTCAATCTCCTTCCACTATGAACACCAGTGAAAGCTTAATAGAATGTCATGGATAATTATAAAAAAATAGTAAGTGATTGTTTTCTATAGTTTTATAAGATTATATAGTTACTAAGCATTGCTATATAACCAATGCTGATATCAATTCGTTTAATCTCTTTCCACAAAGAATGCCATTGTAAACTGATTAGAAGAAAAGGTTAATTTTTGAAAACGCTAAGCCAATGTTTGTTATGGTTACATTGAGTTACATTGTTTTAGTATTCCTTGATATCTCCTCAGTACTTGTATGAATCCCTTAAATCCCTTTCCACTATGAACACCATTGCAAGCTTAATAGAATGCTATGTAGAATTATGTAAAAACAGTAAGTATATATTGTAAGTAAGTTATAGTTACTAAGTATTGCTATCTCCATAGTTCTTGTATGAATCCGAACAAACGCTTTCCACAAGGAATGCCATTGTAAACTGAATAGACTAAAACAGATATTTTTTCGAAAAACGCTAAGCCAATGTTTGTTATGGTTACATTGAATTACGTAGTTTTAGTATTCCTTCAGATCTCCTCAGTTATGGTATGAATCCCTTCAATCACTTTCCATTATGAACACCAACGAAAGCTTAAGAGAATGTCATGAAGAATTATGAAAAAATAGTAAGTGGATGTTTTCTAAAGTTTTATAAGATTACATAGTTACT
Source organism: Heteronotia binoei (assembly GCF_032191835.1). Taxonomy (NCBI): domain Eukaryota; kingdom Metazoa; phylum Chordata; class Lepidosauria; order Squamata; family Gekkonidae; genus Heteronotia; species Heteronotia binoei. Next base: position 28,272,734 of record NC_083223.1, read on the forward strand.
AAGCATTGCTATCTCCTCAGTGCTGCTATGAATTCGTTCAATCTCTTTCCACAAAAAATGCCATTGTAAACTGAATAGAATAAAAAGGGGGATTTGGGAAAAACACTAAGCCAATGTTTGTTATGGTTACATTGAGTTACATTGTTTTAGTATTCCTTGATATCTTTTCAGTACTTGTATGAATCCCTTAAATCCCTTTCCACTATGAACACCATGGCAAGCTTAATAGAATGCTATGTAGAATTATGTAAAAACAGTAAGTATATGTTGTAAGTAAGTTATAGTTACTAAGTATTGCTATCTCCATAGTTATTGTATGAATCCGAACAAACGCTTTCCACAAGGAATGCCATTGTAAACTGAATAGACTAAAACAGATATTTTTCGAAAAACGCTAAGCCAATGTTTGTTATGGTTACATTGAATTACGTAGTTTTAGTATTCCTTCAGATCTCCTCAGTTATGGTATGAATCCCTTCAATCTCTTTCCATTATGAACACCAATGAAAGCTTAAGAGAATGTCATGAAGAATTATGAAAAAATAGTAAGTGGATGTTTTCTAAAGTTTTATAAGATTACATAGTTACTAAGCATTGCTATCTCCTCAGTGCTGCTATGAATTCGTTCAATCTCTTTCCACAAAAAAATGCCATTGTAAACTGAATAGAATAAAAAGGGGGATTTGGGAAAAACACTAAGCCAATGTTTGTTATGGTTACATTGAGTTACATTGTTTTAGTATTCCTTGATATCTTTTCAGTACTTGTATGAATCCCTTAAATCCCTTTCCACTATGAACACCATGGCAAGCTTAATAGAATGCTATGTAGAATTATGTAAAAACAGTAAGTATATATTGTAAGTAAGTTATAGTTACTAAGTATTGCTATCTCCATAGTTCTTGTATGAATCCGAACAAACGCTTTCCACAAGGAATGCCATTGTAAACTGAATAGACTAAAACAGATATTTTTCGAAAAACGCTAAGCCAATGTTTGTTATGGTTACATTGAATTACGTAGTTTTAGTATTCCTTCAGATCAGTTATGGTATGAATCCCTTCAATCTCTTTCCATTATGAACACCAACGAAAGCTTAAGAGAATGTCATGAAGAATTATGAAAAAATAGTAAGTGGATGTTTTCTAAAGTTTTATAAGATTACATAGTTACTAAGCATTGCTATCTCCTCAGTGCTGCTATGAATTCGTTCAATCTCTTTCCACAAAAAAATGCCATTGTAAACTGAATAGAATAAAAAGGGGGATTTGGGAAAAACACTAAGCCAATGTTTGTTATGGTTACATTGAGTTACATTGTTTTAGTATTCCTTGATATCTTTTCAGTACTTGTATGAATCCCTTAAATCCCTTTCCACTATGAACACCATGGCAAGCTTAATAGAATGCTATGTAGAATTATGTAAAAACAGTAAGTATATATTGTAAGTAAGTTATAGTTACTAAGTATTGCTATCTCCATAGTTCTTGTATGAATCCGAACAAACGCTTTCCACAAGGAATGCCACTGTAAACTGAATAGACTAAAACAGATATTTTTCGAAAAACGCTAAGCCAATGTTTGTTATGGTTACATTGAATTACGTAGTTTTAGTATTCCTTCAGATCTCCTCAGTTATGGTATGAATCCCTTCAATCTCTTTCCATTATGAACACCAACGAAAGCTTAAGAGAATGTCATGAAGAATTATGAAAAAATAGTAAGTGGATGTTTTCTAAAGTTTAATAAGATTACATAGTTACTAAGCATTGCTATCTCCTCAGTGCTGCTATGAATTCGTTCTATCTCTTTCCACAAAAAATGCCATTGTAAACTGAATAGAATAAAAAGGGGGATTTGGGAAAAACACTAAGCCAGTTTGTTATGGTTACATTGAGTTACATTGTTTTACTATTCCTTGATATCTTTTCAGTACTTGTATGAATCCCTTAAATCCCTTTCCACTATGAACACCATGGCAAGCTTAATAGAATGCTATGTAGAATTATGTAAAAACAGTAAGTATATATTGTAAGTAAGTTATAGTTACTAAGTATTGCTATCTCCATAGTTCTTGTATGAATCCGAACAAACGCTTTCCACAAGGAATGCCATTGTAAACTGAATAGACTAAAACAGATATTTTTCGAAAAACGCTAAGCCAATGTTTGTTATGGTTACATTGAATTACGTAGTTTTAGTATTCCTTCAGATCAGTTATGGTATGAATCCCTTCAATCTCTTTCCATTATGAACACCAACGAAAGCTTAAGAGAATGTCATGAAGAATTATGAAAAAATAGTAAGTGGATGTTTTCTAAAGTTTTATAAGATTACATAGTTACTAAGCATTGCTATCTCCTCAGTGCTGCTATGAATTCGTTCAATCTCTTTCCACAAAAAATGCCATTGTAAACTGAATAGAATAAAAAGGGGGATTTGGGAAAAACACTAAGCCAATGTTTGTTATGGTTACATTGAGTTACATTGTTTTAGTATTCCTTGATATCTTTTCAGTACTTGTATGAATCCCTTAAATCCCTTTCCACTATGAACACCATGGCAAGCTTAATAGAATGCTATGTAGAATTATGTAAAAACAGTAAGTATATATTGTAAGTAAGTTATAGTTACTAAGTATTGCTATCTCCATAGTTCTTGTATGAATCCGAACAAACGCTTTCCACAAGGAATGCCACTGTAAACTGAATAGACTAAAACAGATATTTTTCGAAAAACGCTAAGCCAATGTTTGTTATGGTTACATTGAATTACGTAGTTTTAGTATTCCTTCAGATCTCCTCAGTTATGGTATGAATCCCTTCAATCTCTTTCCATTATGAACACCAACGAAAGCTTAAGAGAATGTCATGAAGAATTATGAAAAAATAGTAAGTGGATGTTTTCTAAAGTTTTATAAGATTACATAGTTACTAAGCATTGCTATCTCCTCAGTGCTGCTATGAATTCGTTCTATCTCTTTCCACAAAAAATGCCATTGTAAACTGAATAGAATAAAAAGGGGGATTTGGGAAAAACACTAAGCCAGTTTGTTATGGTTACATTGAGTTACATTGTTTTACTATTCCTTGATATCTTTTCAGTACTTGTATGAATCCCTTAAATCCCTTTCCACTATGAACACCATGGCAAGCTTAATAGAATGCTATGTAGAATTATGTAAAAACAGTAAGTATATATTGTAAGTAAGTTATAGTTACTAAGTATTGCTATCTCCATAGTTCTTGTATGAATCCGAACAAACGCTTTCCACAAGGAATGCCATTGTAAACTGAATAGACTAAAACAGATATTTTTCGAAAAACGCTAAGCCAATGTTTGTTATGGTTACATTGAATTACGTAGTTTTAGTATTCCTTCAGATCTCCTCAGTACTTGTATGAATCCCTTCAATCTCTTTCCATTATGAACACCAATGAAAGCTTAAGAGAATGTCATGAAGAATTATGAAAAAATAGTAAGTGGATGTTTTCTAAAGTTTTATAAGATTACATAGTTACTAAGCATTGCTATCTCCTCAGTGCTGCTATGAATTCGTTCAATCTCTTTCCACAAAAAATGCCATTGTAAACTGAAATGAATAAAAAGGGGGATTTGGGAAAAACACTAAGCCAATGTTTGTTATGGTTACATTGTTTTAGTATTCCTTGATATCTTTTCAGTACTTGTATGAATCCCTTAAATCCCTTTCCACTATGAACACCATGGCAAGCTTAATAGAATGCTATGTAGAATTATGTAAAAACAGTAAGTATATATTGTAAGTAAGTTATAGTTACTAAGTATTGCTATCTCCATAGTTCTTGTATGAATCCGAACAAACGCTTTCCACAAGGAATGCCATTGTAAACTGAATAGACTAAAACAGATATTTTTCGAAAAACGCTAAGCCAATGTTTGTTATGGTTACATTGAATTACGTAGTTTTAGTATTCCTTCAGATCAGTTATGGTATGAATCCCTTCAATCTCTTTCCATTATGAACACCAACGAAAGCTTAAGAGAATGTCATGAAGAATTATGAAAAAATAGTAAGTGGATGTTTTCTAAAGTTTTATAAGATTACATAGTTACTAAGCATTGCTATCTCCTCAGTGCTGCTATGAATTCGTTCAATCTCTTTCCACAAAAAATGCCATTGTAAACTGAATAGAATAAAAAGGGGGATTTGGGAAAAACACTAAGCCAATGTTTGTTATGGTTACATTGAGTTACATTGTTTTAGTATTCCTTGATATCTTTTCAGTACTTGTATGAATCCCTTAAATCCCTTTCCACTATGAACACCATGGCAAGCTTAATAGAATGCTATGTAGAATTATGTAAAAACAGTAAGTATATATTGTAAGTAAGTTATAGTTACTAAGTATTGCTATCTCCATAGTTCTTGTATGAATCCGAACAAACGCTTTCCACAAGGAATGCCACTGTAAACTGAATAGACTAAAACAGATATTTTTCGAAAAACGCTAAGCCAATGTTTGTTATGGTTACATTGAATTACGTAGTTTTAGTATTCCTTCAGATCTCCTCAGTTATGGTATGAATCCCTTCAATCTCTTTCCATTATGAACACCAACGAAAGCTTAAGAGAATGTCATGAAGAATTATGAAAAAATAGTAAGTGGATGTTTTCTAAAGTTTTATAAGATTACATAGTTACTAAGCATTGCTATCTCCTCAGTGCTGCTATGAATTCGTTCTATCTCTTTCCACAAAAAATGCCATTGTAAACTGAATAGAATAAAAAGGGGGATTTGGGAAAAACACTAAGCCAGTTTGTTATGGTTACATTGAGTTACATTGTTTTACTATTCCTTGATATCTTTTCAGTACTTGTATGAATCCCTTAAATCCCTTTCCACTATGAACACCATGGCAAGCTTAATAGAATGCTATGTAGAATTATGTAAAAACAGTAAGTATATATTGTAAGTAAGTTATAGTTACTAAGTATTGCTATCTCCATAGTTCTTGTATGAATCCGAACAAACGCTTTCCACAAGGAATGCCATTGTAAACTGAATAGACTAAAACAGATATTTTTCGAAAAACGCTAAGCCAATGTTTGTTATGGTTACATTGAATTACGTAGTTTTAGTATTCCTTCAGATCTCCTCAGTACTTGTATGAATCCCTTCAATCTCTTTCCATTATGAACACCAATGAAAGCTTAAGAGAATGTCATGAAGAATTATGAAAAAATAGTAAGTGGATGTTTTCTAAAGTTTTATAAGATTACATAGTTACTAAGCATTGCTATCTCCTCAGTGCTGCTATGAATTCGTTCAATCTCTTTCCACAAAAAATGCCATTGTAAACTGAAATGAATAAAAAGGGGGATTTGGGAAAAACACTAAGCCAATGTTTGTTATGGTTACATTGTTTTAGTATTCCTTGATATCTTTTCAGTACTTGTATGAATCCCTTAAATCCCTTTCCACTATGAACACCATGGCAAGCTTAATAGAATGCTATGTAGAATTATGTAAAAACAGTAAGTATATATTGTAAGTAAGTTATAGTTACTAAGTATTGCTATCTCCATAGTTCTTGTATGAATCCGAACAAACGCTTTCCACAAGGAATGCCATTGTAAACTGAATAGACTAAAACAGATATTTTTCGAAAAACGCTAAGCCAATGTTTGTTATGGTTACATTGAATTACGTAGTTTTAGTATTCCTTCAGATCTCCTCAGTTATGGTATGAATCCCTTCAATCTCTTTCCATTATGAACACCAACGAAAGCTTAAGAGAATGTCATGAAGAATTATGAAAAAATAGTAAGTGGATGTTTTCTAAAGTTTTATAAGATTACATAGTTACTAAGCATTGCTATCTCCTCAGTGCTGCTATGAATTCGTTCAATCTCTTTCCACAAAAAATGCCATTGTAAACTGAAATGAATAAAAAGGGGGATTTGGGAAAAACACTAAGCCAATGTTTGTTATGGTTACATTGTTTTAGTATTCCTTGATATCTTTTCAGTACTTGTATGAATCCCTTAAATCCCTTTCCACTATGAACACCATGGCAAGCTTAATAGAATGCTATGTAGAATTATGTAAAAACAGTAAGTATATATTGTAAGTAAGTTATAGTTACTAAGTATTGCTATCTCCATAGTTCTTGTATGAATCCGAACAAACGCTTTCCACAAGGAATGCCATTGTAAACTGAATAGACTAAAACAGATATTTTTCGAAAAACGCTAAGCCAATGTTTGTTATGGTTACATTGAATTACGTAGTTTTAGTATTCCTTCAGATCTCCTCAGTTATGGTATGAATCCCTTCAATCTCTTTCCATTATGAACACCAATGAAAGCTTAAGAGAATGTCATGAAGAATTATGAAAAAATAGTAAGTGGATGTTTTCTAAAGTTTTATAAGATTACATAGTTACTAAGCATTGCTATCTCCTCAGTGCTGCTATGAATTCGTTCAATCTCTTTCCACAAAAAAATGCCATTGTAAACTGAATAGAATAAAAAGGGGGATTTGGGAAAAACACTAAGCCAATGTTTGTTATGGTTACATTGAGTTACATTGTTTTAGTATTCCTTGATATCTTTTCAGTACTTGTATGAATCCCTTAAATCCCTTTCCACTATGAACACCATGGCAAGCTTAATAGAATGCTATGTAGAATTATGTAAAAACAGTAAGTATATATTGTAAGTAAGTTATAGTTACTAAATATTGCTATCTCCATAGTTCTTGTATGAATCCGAACAAACGCTTTCCACAAGGAATGCCATTGTAAACTGAATAGACTAAAACAGATATTTTTCGAAAAACGCTAAGCCAATGTTTGTTATGGTTACATTGAATTACGTAGTTTTAGTATTCCTTCAGATCAGTTATGGTATGAATCCCTTCAATCTCTTTCCATTATGAACACCAACGAAAGCTTAAGAGAATGTCATGAAGAATTATGAAAAAATAGTAAGTGGATGTTTTCTAAAGTTTTATAAGATTACATAGTTCCTAAGCATTGCTATCTCCTCAGTGCTGCTATGAATTCGTTCAATCTCTTTCCACAAAAAAATGCCATTGTAAACTGAATAGAATAAAAAGGGGGATTTGGGAAAAACACTAAGCCAATGTTTGTTATGGTTACATTGTTTTAGTATTCCTTGATATCTTTTCAGTACTTGTATGAATCCCTTAAATCCCTTTCCACTATGAACACCATGGCAAGCTTAATAGAATGCTATGTAGAATTATGTAAAAACAGTAAGTATATATTGTAAGTAAGTTATAGTTACTAAGTATTGCTATCTCCATAGTTCTTGTATGAATCCGAACAAACGCTTTCCACAAGGAATGCCATTGTAAACTGAATAGTCTAAAACAGATATTTTTCGAAAAACGCTAAGCCAATGTTTGTTATGGTTACATTGAATTATGTAGTTTTAGTATTCCTTCAGATCTCCTCAGTTATGGTATGAATCCCTTCAATCTCTTTCCATTATGAACACCAACGAAAGCTTAAGAGAATGTCATGAAGAATTATGAAAAAATAGTAAGTGGATGTTTTCTAAAGTTTTATAAGATTACATAGTTACTAAGCATTGCTATCTCCTCAGTGCTGCTATGAATTCGTTCAATCTCTTTCCACAAAAAATGCCATTGTAAACTGAAATGAATAAAAAGGGGGATTTGGGAAAAACACTAAGCCAATGTTTGTTATGGTTACATTGTTTTAGTATTCCTTGATATCTTTTCAGTACTTGTATGAATCCCTTAAATCCCTTTCCACTATGAACACCATGGCAAGCTTAATAGAATGCTATGTAGAATTATGTAAAAACAATAAGTATATATTGTAAGTAAGTTATAGTTACTAAGTATTGCTATCTCCATAGTTCTTGTATGAATCCGAACAAACGCTTTCCACAAGGAATGCCATTGTAAACTGAATAGACTAAAACAGATATTTTTCGAAAAACGCTAAGCCAATGTTTGTTATGGTTACATTGAATTACGTAGTTTTAGTATTCCTTCAGATCTCCTCAGTTATGGTATGAATCCCTTCAATCTCTTTCCATTATGAACACCAATGAAAGCTTAAGAGAATGTCATGAAGAATTATGAAAAAATAGTAAGTGGATGTTTTCTAAAGTTTTATAAGATTACATAGTTACTAAGCATTGCTATCTCCTCAGTGCTGCTATGAATTCGTTCAATCTCTTTCCACAAAAAAATGCCATTGTAAACTGAATAGAATAAAAAGGGGGATTTGGGAAAAACACTAAGCCAATGTTTGTTATGGTTACATTGAGTTACATTGTTTTAGTATTCCTTGATATCTTTTCAGTACTTGTATGAATCCCTTAAATCCCTTTCCACTATGAACACCATGGCAAGCTTAATAGAATGCTATGTAGAATTATGTAAAAACAGTAAGTATATATTGTAAGTAAGTTATAGTTACTAAATATTGCTATCTCCATAGTTCTTGTATGAATCCGAACAAACGCTTTCCACAAGGAATGCCATTGTAAACTGAATAGACTAAAACAGATATTTTTCGAAAAACGCTAAGCCAATGTTTGTTATGGTTACATTGAATTACGTAGTTTTAGTATTCCTTCAGATCAGTTATGGTATGAATCCCTTCAATCTCTTTCCATTATGAACACCAACGAAAGCTTAAGAGAATGTCATGAAGAATTATGAAAAAATAGTAAGTGGATGTTTTCTAAAGTTTTATAAGATTACATAGTTACTAAGCATTGCTATCTCCTCAGTGCTGCTATGAATTCGTTCAATCTCTTTCCACAAAAAAATGCCATTGTAAACTGAATAGAATAAAAAGGGGGATTTGGGAAAAACACTAAGCCAATGTTTGTTATGGTTACATTGAGTTACATTGTTTTAGTATTCCTTGATATCTTTTCAGTACTTGTATGAATCCCTTAAATCCCTTTCCACTATGAACACCATGGCAAGCTTAATAGAATGCTATGTAGAATTATGTAAAAACAGTAAGTATATATTGTAAGTAAGTTATAGTTACTAAGTATTGCTATCTCCATAGTTCTTGTATGAATCCGAACAAACGCTTTCCACAAGGAATGCCACTGTAAACTGAATAGACTAAAACAGATATTTTTCGAAAAACGCTAAGCCAATGTTTGTTATGGTTACATTGAATTACGTAGTTTTAGTATTCCTTCAGATCTCCTCAGTTATGGTATGAATCCCTTCAATCTCTTTCCATTATGAACACCAACGAAAGCTTAAGAGAATGTCATGAAGAATTATGAAAAAATAGTAAGTGGATGTTTTCTAAAGTTTTATAAGATTACATAGTTACTAAGCATTGCTATCTCCTCAGTGCTGCTATGAATTCGTTCTATCTCTTTCCACAAAAAATGCCATTGTAAACTGAATAGAATAAAAAGGGGGATTTGGGAAAAACACTAAGCCAGTTTGTTATGGTTACATTGAGTTACATTGTTTTACTATTCCTTGATATCTTTTCAGTACTTGTATGAATCCCTTAAATCCCTTTCCACTATGAACACCATGGCAAGCTTAATAGAATGCTATGTAGAATTATGTAAAAACAGTAAGTATATATTGTAAGTAAGTTATAGTTACTAAGTATTGCTATCTCCATAGTTCTTGTATGAATCCGAACAAACGCTTTCCACAAGGAATGCCATTGTAAACTGAATAGACTAAAACAGATATTTTTCGAAAAACGCTAAGCCAATGTTTGTTATGGTTACATTGAATTACGTAGTTTTAGTATTCCTTCAGATCTCCTCAGTACTTGTATGAATCCCTTCAATCTCTTTCCATTATGAACACCAATGAAAGCTTAAGAGAATGTCATGAAGAATTATGAAAAAATAGTAAGTGGATGTTTTCTAAAGTTTTATAAGATTACATAGTTACTAAGCATTGCTATCTCCTCAGTGCTGCTATGAATTCGTTCAATCTCTTTCCACAAAAAATGCCATTGTAAACTGAAATGAATAAAAAGGGGGATTTGGGAAAAACACTAAGCCAATGTTTGTTATGGTTACATTGTTTTAGTATTCCTTGATATCTTTTCAGTACTTGTATGAATCCCTTAAATCCCTTTCCACTATGAACACCATGGCAAGCTTAATAGAATGCTATGTAGAATTATGTAAAAACAGTAAGTATATATTGTAAGTAAGTTATAGTTACTAAGTATTGCTATCTCCATAGTTCTTGTATGAATCCGAACAAACGCTTTCCACAAGGAATGCCATTGTAAACTGAATAGACTAAAACAGATATTTTTCGAAAAACGCTAAGCCAATGTTTGTTATGGTTACATTGAATTACGTAGTTTTAGTATTCCTTCAGATCTCCTCAGTTATGGTATGAATCCCTTCAATCTCTTTCCATTATGAACACCAACGAAAGCTTAAGAGAATGTCATGAAGAATTATGAAAAAATAGTAAGTGGATGTTTTCTAAAGTTTTATAAGATTACATAGTTACTAAGCATTGCTATCTCCTCAGTGCTGCTATGAATTCGTTCAATCTCTTTCCACAAAAAATGCCATTGTAAACTGAAATGAATAAAAAGGGGGATTTGGGAAAAACACTAAGCCAATGTTTGTTATGGTTACATTGTTTTAGTATTCCTTGATATCTTTTCAGTACTTGTATGAATCCCTTAAATCCCTTTCCACTATGAACACCATGGCAAGCTTAATAGAATGCTATGTAGAATTATGTAAAAACAGTAAGTATATATTGTAAGTAAGTTATAGTTACTAAGTATTGCTATCTCCATAGTTCTTGTATGAATCCGAACAAACGCTTTCCACAAGGAATGCCATTGTAAACTGAATAGACTAAAACAGATATTTTTCGAAAAACGCTAAGCCAATGTTTGTTATGGTTACATTGAATTACGTAGTTTTAGTATTCCTTCAGATCTCCTCAGTTATGGTATGAATCCCTTCAATCTCTTTCCATTATGAACACCAACGAAAGCTTAAGAGAATGTCATGAAGAATTATGAAAAAATAGTAAGTGGATGTTTTCTAAAGTTTTATAAGATTACATAGTTACTAAGCATTGCTATCTCCTCAGTGCTGCTATGAATTCGTTCAATCTCTTTCCACAAAAAATGCCATTGTAAACTGAAATGAATAAAAAGGGGGATTTGGGAAAAACACTAAGCCAATGTTTGTTATGGTTACATTGTTTTAGTATTCCTTGATATCTTTTCAGTACTTGTATGAATCCCTTAAATCCCTTTCCACTATGAACACCATGGCAAGCTTAATAGAATGCTATGTAGAATTATGTAAAAACAGTAAGTATATATTGTAAGTAAGTTATAGTTACTAAGTATTGCTATCTCCATAGTTCTTGTATGAATCCGAACAAACGCTTTCCACAAGGAATGCCATTGTAAACTGAATAGACTAAAACAGATATTTTTCGAAAAACGCTAAGCCAATGTTTGTTATGGTTACATTGAATTACGTAGTTTTAGTATTCCTTCAGATCTCCTCAGTTATGGTATGAATCCCTTCAATCTCTTTCCATTATGAACACCAACGAAAGCTTAAGAGAATGTCATGAAGAATTATGAAAAAATAGTAAGTGGATGTTTTCTAAAGTTTTATAAGATTACATAGTTACTAAGCATTGCTATCTCCTCAGTGCTGCTATGAATTCGTTCAATCTCTTTCCACAAAAAATGCCATTGTAAACTGAATAGAATAAAAAGGGGGATTTGGGAAAAACACTAAGCCAATGTTTGTTATGGTTACATTGAGTTACATTGTTTTAGTATTCCTTGATATCTTTTCAGTACTTGTATGAATCCCTTAAATCCCTTTCCACTATGAACACCATGGCAAGCTTAATAGAATGCTATGTAGAATTATGTAAAAACAGTAAGTATATGTTGTAAGTAAGTTATAGTTACTAAGTATTGCTATCTCCATAGTTATTGTATGAATCCGAACAAACGCTTTCCACAAGGAATGCCATTGTAAACTGAATAGACTAAAACAGATATTTTTCGAAAAACGCTAAGCCAATGTTTGTTATGGTTACATTGAATTACGTAGTTTTAGTATTCCTTCAGATCTCCTCAGTTATGGTATGAATCCCTTCAATCTCTTTCCATTATGAACACCAATGAAAGCTTAAGAGAATGTCATGAAGAATTATGAAAAAATAGTAAGTGGATGTTTTCTAAAGTTTTATAAGATTACATAGTTACTAAGCATTGCTATCTCCTCAGTGCTGCTATGAATTCGTTCAATCTCTTTCCACAAAAAAATGCCATTGTAAACTGAATAGAATAAAAAGGGGGATTTGGGAAAAACACTAAGCCAATGTTTGTTATGGTTACATTGAGTTACATTGTTTTAGTATTCCTTGATATCTTTTCAGTACTTGTATGAATCCCTTAAATCCCTTTCCACTATGAACACCATGGCAAGCTTAATAGAATGCTATGTAGAATTATGTAAAAACAGTAAGTATATATTGTAAGTAAGTTATAGTTACTAAGTATTGCTATCTCCATAGTTCTTGTATGAATCCGAACAAACGCTTTCCACAAGGAATGCCATTGTAAACTGAATAGACTAAAACAGATATTTTTCGAAAAACGCTAAGCCAATGTTTGTTATGGTTACATTGAATTACGTAGTTTTAGTATTCCTTCAGATCAGTTATGGTATGAATCCCTTCAATCTCTTTCCATTATGAACACCAACGAAAGCTTAAGAGAATGTCATGAAGAATTATGAAAAAATAGTAAGTGGATGTTTTCTAAAGTTTTATAAGATTACATAGTTACTAAGCATTGCTATCTCCTCAGTGCTGCTATGAATTCGTTCAATCTCTTTCCACAAAAAAATGCCATTGTAAACTGAATAGAATAAAAAGGGGGATTTGGGAAAAACACTAAGCCAATGTTTGTTATGGTTACATTGAGTTACATTGTTTTAGTATTCCTTGATATCTTTTCAGTACTTGTATGAATCCCTTAAATCCCTTTCCACTATGAACACCATGGCAAGCTTAATAGAATGCTATGTAGAATTATGTAAAAACAGTAAGTATATATTGTAAGTAAGTTATAGTTACTAAGTATTGCTATCTCCATAGTTCTTGTATGAATCCGAACAAACGCTTTCCACAAGGAATGCCACTGTAAACTGAATAGACTAAAACAGATATTTTTCGAAAAACGCTAAGCCAATGTTTGTTATGGTTACATTGAATTACGTAGTTTTAGTATTCCTTCAGATCTCCTCAGTTATGGTATGAATCCCTTCAATCTCTTTCCATTATGAACACCAACGAAAGCTTAAGAGAATGTCATGAAGAATTATGAAAAAATAGTAAGTGGATGTTTTCTAAAGTTTTATAAGATTACATAGTTACTAAGCATTGCTATCTCCTCAGTGCTGCTATGAATTCGTTCTATCTCTTTCCACAAAAAATGCCATTGTAAACTGAATAGAATAAAAAGGGGGATTTGGGAAAAACACTAAGCCAATGTTTGTTATGGTTACATTGAGTTACATTGTTTTAGTATTCCTTGATATCTTTTCAGTACTTGTCTGAATCCCTTAAATCCCTTTCCACTATGAACACCATGGCAAGCTTAATAGAATGCTATGTAGAATTATGTAAAAACAGTAAGTATATATTGTAAGTAAGTTATAGTTACTAAGTATTGCTATCTCCATAGTTCTTGTATGAATCCGAACAAACGCTTTCCACAAGGAATGCCACTGTAAACTGAATAGACTAAAACAGATATTTTTCGAAAAACGCTAAGCCAATGTTTGTTATGGTTACATTGAATTACGTAGTTTTAGTATTCCTTCAGATCTCCTCAGTTATGGTATGAATCCCTTCAATCTCTTTCCATTATGAACACCAACGAAAGCTTAAGAGAATGTCATGAAGAATTATGAAAAAATAGTAAGTGGATGTTTTCTAAAGTTTTATAAGATTACATAGTTACTAAGCATTGCTATCTCCTCAGTGCTGCTATGAATTCGTTCTATCTCTTTCCACAAAAAATGCCATTGTAAACTGAATAGAATAAAAAGGGGGATTTGGGAAAAACACTAAGCCAATGTTTGTTATGGTTACATCGAGTTACATTGTTTTAGTATTCCTTGATATCTTTTCAGTACTTGTATGAATCCCTTAAATCCCTTTCCACTATGAACACCATGGCAAGCTTAATAGAATGCTATGTAGAATTATGTAAAAACAGTAAGTATATATTGTAAGTAAGTTATAGTTACTAAGTATTGCTATCTCCATAGTTCTTGTATGAATCCGAACAAACGCTTTCCACAAGGAATGCCATTGTAAACTGAATAGACTAAAACAGATATTTTTCGAAAAACGCTAAGCCAATGTTTGTTATGGTTACATTGAATTACGTAGTTTTAGTATTCCTTCAGATCTCCTCAGTTATGGTATGAATCCCTTCAATCTCTTTCCATTATGAACACCAACGAAAGCTTAAGAGAATGTCATGAAGAATTATGAAAAAATAGTAAGTGGATGTTTTCTAAAGTTTTATAAGATTACATAGTTACTAAGCATTGCTATCTCCTCAGTGCTGCTATGAATTCGTTCAATCTCTTTCCACAAAAAATTCCATTGTGAATAGAATAAAAAGGGGGATTTGGGAAAAACACTAAGCCAATGTTTGTTATGGTTACATTGAGTTACATTGTTTTAGTATTCCTTGATATCTTTTCAGTACTTGTATGAATCCCTTAAATCCCTTTCCACTATGAACACCATGGCAAGCTTAATAGAATGCTATGTAGAATTATGTAAAAACAGTAAGTATATATTGTAAGTAAGTTTATAGTTACTAAGTATTGCTATCTCCATAGTTCTTGTATGAATCCGAACAAACGCTTTCCACAAGGAATGCCATTGTAAACTGAATAGACTAAAACAGATATTTTTCGAAAAACGCTAAGCCAATGTTTGTTATGGTTACATTGAATTACGTAGTTTTAGTATTCCTTCAGATCTCCTCAGTTATGGTATGAATCCCTTCAATCTCTTTCCATTATGAACACCAACGAAAGCTTAAGAGAATGTCATGAAGAATTATGAAAAAATAGTAAGTGGATGTTTTCTAAAGTTTTATAAGATTACATAGTTACTAAGCATTGCTATCTCCTCAGTGCTGCTATGAATTCGTTCTATCTCTTTCCACAAAAAATGCCATTGTAAACTGAATAGAATAAAAAGGGGGATTTGGGAAAAACACTAAGCCAATGTTTGTTATGGTTACATTGAGTTACATTGTTTTAGTATTCCTTGATATCTTTTCAGTACTTGTATGAATCCCTTAAATCCCTTTCCACTATGAACACCATGGCAAGCTTAATAGAATGCTATGTAGAATTATGTAAAAACAGTAAGTATATATTGTAAGTAAGTTATAGTTACTAAGTATTGCTATCTCCATAGTTCTTGTATGAATCCGAACAAACGCTTTCCACAAGGAATGCCATTGTAAACTGAATAGACTAAAACAGATATTTTTCGAAAAACGCTAAGCCAATGTTTGTTATGGTTACATTGAATTACGTAGTTTTAGTATTCCTTCAGATCTCCTCAGTTATGGTATGAATCCCTTCAATCTCTTTCCATTATGAACACCAACGAAAGCTTAAGAGAATGTCATGAAGAATTATGAAAAAATAGTAAGTGGATGTTTTCTAAAGTTTTATAAGATTACATAGTTACTAAGCATTGCTATCTCCTCAGTGCTGCTATGAATTCGTTCAATCTCTTTCCACAAAAAATGCCATTGTAAACTGAATAGAATAAAAAGGGGGATTTGGGAAAAACACTAAGCCAATGTTTGTTATGGTTACATTGAGTTACATTGTTTTAGTATTCCTTGATATCTTTTCAGTACTTGTATGAATCCCTTAAATCCCTTTCCACTATGAACACCATGGCAAGCTTAATAGAATGCTATGTAGAATTATGTAAAAACAGTAAGTATATATTGTAAGTAAGTTATAGTTACTAAGTATTGCTATCTCCATAGTTCTTGTATGAATCCGAACAAACGCTTTCCACAAGGAATGCCACTGTAAACTGAATAGACTAAAACAGATATTTTTCGAAAAACGCTAAGCCAATGTTTGTTATGGTTACATTGAATTACGTAGTTTTAGTATTCCTTCAGATCTCCTCAGTTATGGTATGAATCCCTTCAATCTCTTTCCATTATGAACACCAACGAAAGCTTAAGAGAATGTCATGAAGAATTATGAAAAAATAGTAAGTGGATGTTTTCTAAAGTTTTATAAGATTACATAGTTACTAAGCATTGCTATCTCCTCAGTGCTGCTATGAATTCGTTCAATCTCTTTCCACAAAAAATGCCATTGTAAACTGAATAGAATAAAAAGGGGGATTTTGGAAAAACACTAAGCCAATGTTTGTTATGGTTACATTGAGTTACATTGTTTTAGTATTCCTTGATATCTTTTCAGTACTTGTATGAATCCCTTAAATCCCTTTCCACTATGAACACCATGGCAAGCTTAATAGAATGCTATGTAGAATTATGTAAAAACAGTAAGTATATATTGTAAGTAAGTTATAGTTACTAAGTATTGCTATCTCCATAGTTCTTGTATGAATCCGAACAAATGCTTTCCACAAGGAATGCCATTGTAAACTGAATAGACTAAAACAGATATTTTTCGAAAAACGCTAAGCCAATGTTTGTTATGGTTACATTGAATTACGTAGTTTTAGTATTCCTTCAGATCAGTTATGGTATGAATCCCTTCAATCTCTTTCCATTATGAACACCAACGAAAGCTTAAGAGAATGTCATGAAGAATTATGAAAAAATAGTAAGTGGATGTTTTCTAAAGTTTTATAAGATTACATAGTTACTAAGCATTGCTATCTCCTCAGTGCTGCTATGAATTCGTTCAATCTCTTTCCACAAAAAAATGCCATTTTAAACTGAATAGAATAAAAAGGGGGATTTGGGAAAAACACTAAGCCAATGTTTGTTATGGTTACATTGAGTTACATTGTTTTAGTATTCCTTGATATCTTTTCAGTACTTGTATGAATCCCTTAAATCCCTTTCCACTATGAACACCATGGCAAGCTTAATAGAATGCTATGTAGAATTATGTAAAAACAGTAAGTATATATTGTAAGTAAGTTATAGTTACTAAGTATTGCTATCTCCATAGTTCTTGTATGAATCCGAACAAACGCTTTCCACAAGGAATGCCACTGTAAACTGAATAGACTAAAACAGATATTTTTCGAAAAACGCTAAGCCAATGTTTGTTATGGTTACATTGAATTACGTAGTTTTAGTATTCCTTCAGATCTCCTCAGTTATGGTATGAATCCCTTCAATCTCTTTCCATTATGAACACCAACGAAAGCTTAAGAGAATGTCATGAAGAATTATGAAAAAATAGTAAGTGGATGTTTTCTAAAGTTTTATAAGATTACATAGTTACTAAGCATTGCTATCTCCTCAGTGCTGCTATGAATTCGTTCAATCTCTTTCCACAAAAAATGCCATTGTAAACTGAATAGAATAAAAAGGGGGATTTGGGAAAAACACTAAGCCAATGTTTGTTATGGTTACATTGAGTTACATTGTTTTAGTATTCCTTGATATCTTTTCAGTACTTGTATGAATCCCTTAAATCCCTTTCCACTATGAACACCATGGCAAGCTTAATAGAATGCTATGTAGAATTATGTAAAAACAGTAAGTATATATTGTAAGTAAGTTATAGTTACTAAGTATTGCTATCTCCATAGTTCTTGTATGAATCCGAACAAACGCTTTCCACAAGGAATGCCATTGTAAACTGAATAGACTAAAACAGATATTTTTCGAAAAACGCTAAGCCAATGTTTGTTATGGTTACATTGAATTACGTAGTTTTAGTATTCCTTCAGATCTCCTCAGTTATGGTATGAATCCCTTCAATCTCTTTCCATTATGAACACCAACGAAAGCTTAAGAGAATGTCATGAAGAATTATGAAAAAATAGTAAGTGGATGTTTTCTAAAGTTTTATAAGATTACATAGTTACTAAGCATTGCTATCTCCTCAGTGCTGCTATGAATTCGTTCTATCTCTTTCCACAAAAAATGCCATTGTAAACTGAATAGAATAAAAAGGGGGATTTGGGAAAAACACTAAGCCAATGTTTGTTATGGTTACATTGAGTTACATTGTTTTAGTATTCCTTGATATCTTTTCAGTACTTGTATGAATCCCTTAAATCCCTTTCCACTATGAACACCATTGCAAGCTTAATAGAATACTATGTAGAATTATGTAAAAACAGTAAGTATATATTGTAAGTAAGTTATAGTTACTAAGTATTGCTATCTCCATAGTTCTTGTATGAATCCGAACAAACGCTTTCCACAAGGAATGCCATTGTAAACTGAATAGACTAAAACAGATATTTTTCGAAAAACGCTAAGCCAATGTTTGTTATGGTTACATTGAATTACGTAGTTTTAGTATTCCTTCAGATCTCCTCAGTTATGGTATGAATCCCTTCAATCTCTTTCCATTATGAACACCAACGAAAGCTTAAGAGAATGTCATGAAGAATTATGAAAAAATAGTAAGTGGATGTTTTCTAAAGTTTTATAAGATTACATAGTTACTAAGCATTGCTATCTCCTCAGTGCTGCTATGAATTCGTTCAATCTCTTTCCACAAAAAATGCCATTGTGAATAGAATAAAAAGGGGGATTTGGGAAAAACACTAAGCCAATGTTTGTTATGGTTACATTGAGTTACATTGTTTTAGTATTCCTTGATATCTTTTCAGTACTTGTATGAATCCCTTAAATCCCTTTCCACTATGAACACCATGGCAAGCTTAATAGAATGCTATGTAGAATTATGTAAAAACAGTAAGTATATATTGTAAGTAAGTTATAGTTACTAAGTATTGCTATCTCCATAGTTCTTGTATGAATCCGAACAAACGCTTTCCACAAGGAATGCCATTGTAAACTGAATAGACTAAAACAGATATTTTTCGAAAAACGCTAAGCCAATGTTTGTTATGGTTACATTGAATTACGTAGTTTTAGTATTCCTTCAGATCTCCTCAGTTATGGTATGAATCCCTTCAATCTCTTTCCATTATGAACACCAACGAAAGCTTAAGAGAATATCATGAAGAATTATGAAAAAATAGTAAGTGGATGTTTTCTAAAGTTTTATAAGATTACATAGTTACTAAGCATTGCTATCTCCTCAGTGCTGCTATGAATTCGTTCAATCTCTTTCCACAAAAAATGCCATTGTAAACTGAAATGAATAAAAAGGGGGATTTGGGAAAAACACTAAGCCAATGTTTGTTATGGTTACATTGTTTTAGTATTCCTTGATATCTTTTCAGTACTTGTATGAATCCCTTAAATCCCTTTCCACTATGAACACCATGGCAAGCTTAATAGAATGCTATGTAGAATTATGTAAAAACAGTAAGTATATATTGTAAGTTATAGTTACTAAGTATTGCTATCTCCATAGTTCTTGTATGAATCCGAACAAACGCTTTCCACAAGGAATGCCATTGTAAACTGAATAGACTAAAACAGATATTTTTCGAAAAACGCTAAGCCAATGTTTGTTATGGTTACATTGAATTACGTAGTTTTAGTATTCCTTCAGATCTCCTCAGTTATGGTATGAATCCCTTCAATCTCTTTCCATTATGAACACCAACGAAAGCTTAAGAGAATGTCATGAAGAATTATGAAAAAATAGTAAGTGGATGTTTTCTAAAGTTTTATAAGATTACATAGTTACTAAGCATTGCTATCTCCTCAGTGCTGCTATGAATTCGTTCAATCTCTTTCCACAAAAAATGCCATTGTAAACTGAATAGAATAAAAAGGGGGATTTGGGAAAAACACTAAGCCAATGTTTGTTATGGTTACATTGAGTTACATTGTTTTAGTATTCCTTGATATCTTTTCAGTACTTGTATGAATCCCTTAAATCCCTTTCCACTATGAACACCATGGCAAGCTTAATAGAATGCTATGTAGAATTATGTAAAAACAGTAAGTATATATTGTAAGTAAGTTATAGTTACTAAGTATTGCTATCTCCATAGTTCTTGTATGAATCCGAACAAACGCTTTCCACAAGGAATGCCATTGTAAACTGAATAGACTAAAACAGATATTTTTCGAAAAACGCTAAGCCAATGTTTGTTATGGTTACATTGAATTACGTAGTTTTAGTATTCCTTCAGATCTCCTCAGTTATGGTATGAATCCCTTCAATCTCTTTCCATTATGAACACCAACGAAAGCTTAAGAGAATGTCATGAAGAATTATGAAAAAATAGTAAGTGGATGTTTTCTAAAGTTTTATAAGATTACATAGTTACTAAGCATTGCTATCTCCTCAGTGCTGCTATGAATTCGTTCAATCTCTTTCCACAAAAAATGCCATTGTAAACTGAATAGAATAAAAAGGGGGATTTGGGAAAAACACTAAGCCAATGTTTGTTATGGTTACATTGAGTTACATTGTTTTAGTATTCCTTGATATCTTTTCAGTACTTGTATGAATCCCTTAAATCCCTTTCCACTATGAACACCATGGCAAGCTTAATAGAATGCTATGTAGAATTATGTAAAAACAGTAAGTATATATTGTAAGTAAGTTATAGTTACTAAGTATTGCTATCTCCATAGTTCTTGTATGAATCCGAACAAACGCTTTCCACAAGGAATGCCATTGTAAACTAAATAGACTAAAACAGATATTTTTCGAAAAACGCTAAGCCAATGTTTGTTATGGTTACATTGAATTACGTAGTTTTAGTATTCCTTCAGATCTCCTCAGTTATGGTATGAATCCCTTCAATCTCTTTCCATTATGAACACCAACGAAAGCTTAAGAGAATGTCATGAAGAATTATGAAAAAATAGTAAGTGGATGTTTTCTAAAGTTTTATAAGATTACATAGTTACTAAGCATTGCTATCTCCTCAGTGCTGCTATGAATTCGTTCAATCTCTTTCCACAAAAAATGCCATTGTGAATAGAATAAAAAGGGGGATTTGGGAAAAACACTAAGCCAATGTTTGTTATGGTTACATTGAGTTACATTGTTTTAGTATTCCTTGATATCTTTTCAGTACTTGTATGAATCCCTTAAATCCCTTTCCACTATGAACACCATGGCAAGCTTAATAGAATGCTATGTAGAATTATGTAAAAACAGTAAGTATATATTGTAAGTAAGTTATAGTTACTAAGTATTGCTATCTCCATAGTTCTTGTATGAATCCGAACAAACGCTTTCCACAAGGAATGCCATTGTAAACTGAATAGACTAAAACAGATATTTTTCGAAAAACGCTAAGCCAATGTTTGTTATGGTTACATTGAATTACGTAGTTTTAGTATTCCTTCAGATCTCCTCAGTTATGGTATGAATCCCTTCAATCTCTTTCCATTATGAACACCAACGAAAGCTTAAGAGAATGTCATGAAGAATTATGAAAAAATAGTAAGTGGATGTTTTCTAAAGTTTTATAAGATTACATAGTTACTAAGCATTGCTATCTCCTCAGTGCTGCTATGAATTCGTTCAATCTCTTTCCACAAAAAATGCCATTGTAAACTGAATAGAATAAAAAGGGGGATTTGGGAAAAACACTAAGCCAATGTTTGTTATGGTTACATTGAGTTACATTGTTTTAGTATTCCTTGATATCTTTTCAGTACTTGTATGAATCCCTTAAATCCCTTTCCACTATGAACACCATGGCAAGCTTAATAGAATGCTATGTAGAATTATGTAAAAACAGTAAGTATATATTGTAAGTAAGTTATAGTTACTAAGTATTGCTATCTCCATAGTTCTTGTATGAATCCGAACAAACGCTTTCCACAAGGAATGCCACTGTAAACTGAATAGACTAAAACAGATATTTTTCGAAAAACGCTAAGCCAATGTTTGTTATGGTTACATTGAATTACGTAGTTTTAGTATTCCTTCAGATCTCCTCAGTTATGGTATGAATCCCTTCAATCTCTTTCCATTATGAACACCAACGAAAGCTTAAGAGAATGTCATGAAGAATTATGAAAAAATAGTAAGTGGATGTTTTCTAAAGTTTTATAAAATTACATAGTTACTAAGCATTGCTATCTCCTCAGTGCTGCTATGAATTCGTTCAATCTCTTTCCACAAAAAATGCCATTGTAAACTGAATAGAATAAAAAGGGGGATTTTGGAAAAACACTAAGCCAATGTTTGTTATGGTTACATTGAGTTACATTGTTTTAGTATTCCTTGATATCTTTTCAGTACTTGTATGAATCCCTTAAATCCCTTTCCACTATGAACACCATGGCAAGCTTAATAGAATGCTATGTAGAATTATGTAAAAACAGTAAGTATATATTGTAAGTAAGTTATAGTTACTAAGTATTGCTATCTCCATAGTTCTTGTATGAATCCGAACAAACGCTTTCCACAAGGAATGCCATTGTAAACTGAATAGACTAAAACAGATATTTTTCGAAAAACGCTAAGCCAATGTTTGTTATGGTTACATTGAATTACGTAGTTTTAGTATTCCTTCAGATCAGATATGGTATGAATCCCTTCAATCTCTTTCCATTATGAACACCAACGAAAGCTTAAGAGAATGTCATGAAGAATTATGAAAAAATAGTAAGTGGATGTTTTCTAAAGTTTTATAAGATTACATAGTTACTAAGCATTGCTATCTCCTCAGTGCTGCTATGAATTCGTTCAATCTCTTTCCACAAAAAAATGCCATTGTAAACTGAATAGAATAAAAAGGGGGATTTGGGAAAAACACTAAGCCAATGTTTGTTATGGTTACATTGAGTTACATTGTTTTAGTATTCCTTGATATCTTTTCAGTACTTGTATGAATCCCTTAAATCCCTTTCCACTATGAACACCATGGCAAGCTTAATAGAATGCTATGTAGAATTATGTAAAAACAGTAAGTATATATTGTAAGTAAGTTATAGTTACTAAGTATTGCTATCTCCATAGTTCTTGTATGAATCCGAACAAACGCTTTCCACAAGGAATGCCACTGTAAACTGAATAGACTAAAACAGATATTTTTCGAAAAAAGCTAAGCCAATGTTTGTTATGGTTACATTGAATTACGTAGTTTTAGTATTCCTTCAGATCTCCTCAGTTATGGTATGAATCCCTTCAATCTCTTTCCATTATGAACACCAACGAAAGCTTAAGAGAATGTCATGAAGAATTATGAAAAAATAGTAAGTGGATGTTTTCTAAAGTTTTATAAGATTACATAGTTACTAAGCATTGCTATCTCCTCAGTGCTGCTATGAATTCGTTCTATCTCTTTCCACAAAAAATGCCATTGTAAACTGAATAGAATAAAAAGGGGGATTTGGGAAAAACACTAAGCCAGTTTGTTATGGTTACATTGAGTTACATTGTTTTAGTATTCCTTGATATCTTTTCAGTACTTGTATGAATCCCTTAAATCCCTTTCCACTATGAACACCATGGCAAGCTTAATAGAATGCTATGTAGAATTATGTAAAAACAGTAAGTATATATTGTAAGTAAGTTATAGTTACTAAGTATTGCTATCTCCATAGTTCTTGTATGAATCCGAACAAACGCTTTCCACAAGGAATGCCATTGTAAACTGAATAGACTAAAACAGATATTTTTCGAAAAACGCTAAGCCAATGTTTGTTATGGTTACATTGAATTACGTAGTTTTAGTATTCCTTCAGATCTCCTCAGTACTTGTATGAATCCCTTCAATCTCTTTCCATTATGAACACCAATGAAAGCTTAAGAGAATGTCATGAAGAATTATGAAAAAATAGTAAGTGGATGTTTTCTAAAGTTTTATAAGATTACATAGTTACTAAGCATTGCTATCTCCTCAGTGCTGCTATGAATTCGTTCAATCTCTTTCCACAAAAAATGCCATTGTAAACTGAAATGAATAAAAAGGGGGATTTGGGAAAAACACTAAGCCAATGTTTGTTATGGTTACATTGTTTTAGTATTCCTTGATATCTTTTCAGTACTTGTATGAATCCCTTAAATCCCTTTCCACTATGAACACCATGGCAAGCTTAATAGAATGCTATGTAGAATTATGTAAAAACAGTAAGTATATATTGTAAGTAAGTTATAGTTACTAAGTATTGCTATCTCCATAGTTCTTGTATGAATCCGAACAAACGCTTTCCACAAGGAATGCCACTGTAAACTGAATAGACTAAAACAGATATTTTTCCAAAAACACTAAGCCAATGTTTGTTATGGTTACATTGAATTACGTAGTTTTAGTATTCCTTCAGATCTCCTCAGTTATGGTATGAATCCCTTCAATCTCTTTCCATTATGAACACCAACGAAAGCTTAAGAGAATGTCATGAAGAATTATGAAAAAATAGTAAGTGGATGTTTTCTAAAGTTTTATAAGATTACATAGTTACTAAGCATTGCTATCTCCTCAGTGCTGCTATGAATTCGTTCTATCTCTTTCCACAAAAAATGCCATTGTAAACTGAATAGAATAAAAAGGGGGATTTGGGAAAAACACTAAGCCAGTTTGTTATGGTTACATTGAGTTACATTGTTTTAGTATTCCTTGATATCTTTTCAGTACTTGTATGAATCCCTTAAATCCCTTTCCACTATGAACACCATGGCAAGCTTAATAGAATGCTATGTAGAATTATGTAAAAACAGTAAGTATATATTGTAAGTAAGTTATAGTTACTAAGTATTGCTATCTCCATAGTTCTTGTATGAATCCGAACAAACGCTTTCCACAAGGAATGCCATTGTAAACTGAATAGACTAAAACAGATATTTTTCGAAAAACGCTAAGCCAATGTTTGTTATGGTTACATTGAATTACGTAGTTTTAGTATTCCTTCAGATCTCCTCAGTTATGGTATGAATCCCTTCAATCTCTTTCCATTATGAACACCAACGAAAGCTTAAGAGAATGTCATGAAGAATTATGAAAAAATAGTAAGTGGATGTTTTCTAAAGTTTTATAAGATTACATAGTTACTAAGCATTGCTATCTCCTCAGTGCTGCTATGAATTCGTTCAATCTCTTTCCACAAAAAATGCCATTGTAAACTGAATAGAATAAAAAGGGGGATTTGGGAAAAACACTAAGCCAATGTTTGTTATGGTTACATTGAGTTACATTGTTTTAGTATTCCTTGATATCTTTTCAGTACTTGTATGAATCCCTTAAATCCCTTTCCACTATGAACACCATGGCAAGCTTAATAGAATGCTATGTAGAATTATGTAAAAACAGTAAGTATATATTGTAAGTAAGTTATAGTTACTAAGTATTGCTATCTCCATAGTTCTTGTATGAATCCGAACAAACGCTTTCCACAAGGAATGCCATTGTAAACTGAATAGACTAAAACAGATATTTTTCGAAAAACGCTAAGCCAATGTTTGTTATGGTTACATTGAATTACGTAGTTTTAGTATTCCTTCAGATCTCCTCAGTTATGGTATGAATCCCTTCAATCTCTTTCCATTATGAACACCAACGAAAGCTTAAGAGAATGTCATGAAGAATTATGAAAAAATAGTAAGTGGATGTTTTCTAAAGTTTTATAAGATTACATAGTTACTAAGCATTGCTATCTCCTCAGTGCTGCTATGAATTCGTTCAATCTCTTTCCACAAAAAATGCCATTGTAAACTGAATAGAATAAAAAGGGGGATTTGGGAAAAACACTAAGCCAATGTTTGTTATGGTTACATTGAGTTACATTGTTTTAGTATTCCTTGATATCTTTTCAGTACTTGTATGAATCCCTTAAATCCCTTTCCACTATGAACACCATGGCAAGCTTAATAGAATGCTATGTAGAATTATGTAAAAACAGTAAGTATATATTGTAAGTAAGTTATAGTTACTAAGTATTGCTATCTCCATAGTTCTTGTATGAATCCGAACAAACGCTTTCCACAAGGAATGCCATTGTAAACTGAATAGACTAAAACAGATATTTTTCGAAAAACGCTAAGCCAATGATTGTTATGGTTACATTGAATTACGTAGTTTTAGTATTCCTTCAGATCTCCTCAGTTATGGTATGAATCCCTTCAATCTCTTTCCATTATGAACACCAACGAAAGCTTAAGAGAATGTCATGAAGAATTATGAAAAAATAGTAAGTGGATGTTTTCTAAAGTTTTATAAGATTACATAGTTACTAAGCATTGCTATCTCCTCAGTGCTGCTATGAATTCGTTCTATCTCTTTCCACAAAAAATGCCATTGTAAACTGAATAGAATAAAAAGGGGGATTTGGGAAAAACACTAAGCCAATGTTTGTTATGGTTACATTGAGTTACATTGTTTTAGTATTCCTTGATATCTTTTCAGTACTTGTATGAATCCCTTAAATCCCTTTCCACTATGAACACCATGGCAAGCTTAATAGAATGCTATGTAGAATTATGTAAAAACAGTAAGTATATATTGTAAGTAAGTTATAGTTACTAAGTATTGCTATCCCCATAGTTCTTGTATGAATCCGAACAAACGCTTTCCACAAGGAATGCCATTGTAAACTGAATAGACTAAAACAGATATTTTTTGAAAAACGCTAAGCCAATGTTTGTTATGGTTACATTGAATTACGTAGTTTTAGTATTCCTTCAGATCAGTTATGGTATGAATCCCTTCAATCTCTTTCCATTATGAACACCAACGAAAGCTTAAGAGAATGTCATGAAGAATTATGAAAAAATAGTAAGTGGATGTTTTCTAAAGTTTTATAAGATTACATAGTTACTAAGCATTGCTATCTCCTCAGTGCTGCTATGAATTCGTTCAATCTCTTTCCACAAAAAAATGCCATTGTAAACTGAATAGAATAAAAAGGGGGATTTGGGAAAAACACTAAGCCAATGTTTGTTATGGTTACATTGAGTTACATTGTTTTAGTATTCCTTGATATCTTTTCAGTACTTGTATGAATCCCTTAAATCCCTTTCCACTATGAACACCATGGCAAGCTTAATAGAATGCTATGTAGAATTATGTAAAAACAGTAAGTATATATTGTAAGTAAGTTATAGTTACTAAGTATTGCTATCTCCATAGTTCTTGTATGAATCCGAACAAACGCTTTCCACAAGGAATGCCACTGTAAACTGAATAGACTAAAACAGATATTTTTCGAAAAAAGCTAAGCCAATGTTTGTTATGGTTACATTGAATTACGTAGTTTTAGTATTCCTTCAGATCTCCTCAGTTATGGTATGAATCCCTTCAATCTCTTTCCATTATGAACACCAACGAAAGCTTAAGAGAATGTCATGAAGAATTATGAAAAAATAGTAAGTGGATGTTTTCTAAAGTTTTATAAGATTACATAGTTACTAAGCATTGCTATCTCCTCAGTGCTGCTATGAATTCGTTCTATCTCTTTCCACAAAAAATGCCATTGTAAACTGAATAGAATAAAAAGGGGGATTTGGGAAAAACACTAAGCCAGTTTGTTATGGTTACATTGAGTTACATTGTTTTAGTATTCCTTGATATCTTTTCAGTACTTGTATGAATCCCTTAAATCCCTTTCCACTATGAACACCATGGCAAGCTTAATAGAATGCTATGTAGAATTATGTAAAAACAGTAAGTATATATTGTAAGTAAGTTATAGTTACTAAGTATTGCTATCTCCATAGTTCTTGTATGAATCCGAACAAACGCTTTCCACAAGGAATGCCATTGTAAACTGAATAGACTAAAACAGATATTTTTCGAAAAACGCTAAGCCAATGTTTGTTATGGTTACATTGAATTACGTAGTTTTAGTATTCCTTCAGATCTCCTCAGTTATG
This sequence comes from Heteronotia binoei, assembly GCF_032191835.1. NCBI lineage: Eukaryota > Metazoa > Chordata > Lepidosauria > Squamata > Gekkonidae > Heteronotia > Heteronotia binoei. Next base: position 28,300,716 of record NC_083223.1, read on the forward strand.
GTATGAATCCCTTCAATCTCTTTCCATTATGAACACCAACGAAAGCTTAAGAGAATGTCATGAAGAATTATGAAAAAATAGTAAGTGGATGTTTTCTAAAGTTTTATAAGATTACATAGTTACTAAGCATTGCTATCTCCTCAGTGCTGCTATGAATTCGTTCAATCTCTTTCCACAAAAAATGCCATTGTAAACTGAATAGAATAAAAAGGGGGATTTGGGAAAAACACTAAGCCAATGTTTGTTATGGTTACATTGAGTTACATTGTTTTAGTATTCCTTGATATCTTTTCAGTACTTGTATGAATCCCTTAAATCCCTTTCCACTATGAACACCATGGCAAGCTTAATAGAATGCTATGTAGAATTATGTAAAAACAGTAAGTATATATTGTAAGTAAGTTATAGTTACTAAGTATTGCTATCTCCATAGTTCTTGTATGAATCCGAACAAACGCTTTCCACAAGGAATGCCATTGTAAACTGAATAGACTAAAACAGATATTTTTCGAAAAACGCTAAGCCAATGATTGTTATGGTTACATTGAATTACGTAGTTTTAGTATTCCTTCAGATCTCCTCAGTTATGGTATGAATCCCTTCAATCTCTTTCCATTATGAACACCAACGAAAGCTTAAGAGAATGTCATGAAGAATTATGAAAAAATAGTAAGTGGATGTTTTCTAAAATTTTATAAGATTACATAGTTACTAAGCATTGCTATCTCCTCAGTGCTGCTATGAATTCGTTCTATCTCTTTCCACAAAAAATGCCATTGTAAACTGAATAGAATAAAAAGGGGGATTTGGGAAAAACACTAAGCCAATGTTTGTTATGGTTACATTGAGTTACATTGTTTTAGTATTCCTTGATATCTTTTCAGTACTTGTATGAATCCCTTAAATCCCTTTCCACTATGAACACCATGGCAAGCTTAATAGAATGCTATGTAGAATTATGTAAAAACAGTAAGTATATATTGTAAGTAAGTTATAGTTACTAAGTATTGCTATCTCCATAGTTCTTGTATGAATCCGAACAAACGCTTTCCACAAGGAATGCCATTGTAAACTGAATAGACTAAAACAGATATTTTTCGAAAAACGCTAAGCCAATGTTTGTTATGGTTACATTGAATTACGTAGTTTTAGTATTCCTTCAGATCAGTTATGGTATGAATCCCTTCAATCTCTTTCCATTATGAACACCAACGAAAGCTTAAGAGAATGTCATGAAGAATTATGAAAAAATAGTAAGTGGATGTTTTCTAAAGTTTTATAAGATTACATAGTTACTAAGCATTGCTATCTCCTCAGTGCTGCTATGAATTCGTTCAATCTCTTTCCACAAAAAAATGCCATTGTAAACTGAATAGAATAAAAAGGGGGATTTGGGAAAAACACTAAGCCAATGTTTGTTATGGTTACATTGAGTTACATTGTTTTAGTATTCCTTGATATCTTTTCAGTACTTGTATGAATCCCTTAAATCCCTTTCCACTATGAACACCATGGCAAGCTTAATAGAATGCTATGTAGAATTATGTAAAAACAGTAAGTATATATTGTAAGTAAGTTATAGTTACTAAGTATTGCTATCTCCATAGTTCTTGTATGAATCCGAACAAACGCTTTCCACAAGGAATGCCACTGTAAACTGAATAGACTAAAACAGATATTTTTCGAAAAACGCTAAGCCAATGTTTGTTATGGTTACATTGAATTACGTAGTTTTAGTATTCCTTCAGATCTCCTCAGTTATGGTATGAATCCCTTCAATCTCTTTCCATTATGAACACCAACGAAAGCTTAAGAGAATGTCATGAAGAATTATGAAAAAATAGTAAGTGGATGTTTTCTAAAGTTTTATAAGATTACATAGTTACTAAGCATTGCTATCTCCTCAGTGCTGCTATGAATTCGTTCTATCTCTTTCCACAAAAAATGCCATTGTAAACTGAATAGAATAAAAAGGGGGATTTGGGAAAAACACTAAGCCAGTTTGTTATGGTTACATTGAGTTACATTGTTTTAGTATTCCTTGATATCTTTTCAGTACTTGTATGAATCCCTTAAATCCCTTTCCACTATGAACACCATGGCAAGCTTAATAGAATGCTATGTAGAATTATGTAAAAACAGTAAGTATATATTGTAAGTAAGTTATAGTTACTAAGTATTGCTATCTCCATAGTTCTTGTATGAATCCGAACAAACGCTTTCCACAAGGAATGCCATTGTAAACTGAATAGACTAAAACAGATATTTTTCGAAAAACGCTAAGCCAATGTTTGTTATGGTTACATTGAATTACGTAGTTTTAGTATTCCTTCAGATCTCCTCAGTACTTGTATGAATCCCTTCAATCTCTTTCCATTATGAACACCAATGAAAGCTTAAGAGAATGTCATGAAGAATTATGAAAAAATAGTAAGTGGATGTTTTCTAAAGTTTTATAAGATTACATAGTTACTAAGCATTGCTATCTCCTCAGTGCTGCTATGAATTCGTTCAATCTCTTTCCACAAAAAATGCCATTGTAAACTGAAATGAATAAAAAGGGGGATTTGGGAAAAACACTAAGCCAATGTTTGTTATGGTTACATTGTTTTAGTATTCCTTGATATCTTTTCAGTACTTGTATGAATCCCTTAAATCCCTTTCCACTATGAACACCATGGCAAGCTTAATAGAATGCTATGTAGAATTATGTAAAAACAGTAAGTATATATTGTAAGTAAGTTATAGTTACTAAGTATTGCTATCTCCATAGTTCTTGTATGAATCCGAACAAACGCTTTCCACAAGGAATGCCATTGTAAACTGAATAGACTGAAACAGATATTTTTCGAAAAACGCTAAGCCAATGTTTGTTATGGTTACATTGAATTACGTAGTTTTAGTATTCCTTCAGATCTCCTCAGTTATGGTATGAATCCCTTCAATCTCTTTCCATTATGAACACCAACGAAAGCTTAAGAGAATGTCATGAAGAATTATGAAAAAATAGTAAGTGGATGTTTTCTAAAGTTTTATAAGATTACATAGTTACTAAGCATTGCTATCTCCTCAGTGCTGCTATGAATTCGTTCAATCTCTTTCCACAAAAAATGCCATTGTAAACTGAATAGAATAAAAAGGGGGATTTGGGAAAAACACTAAGCCAATGTTTGTTATGGTTACATTGAGTTACATTGTTTTAGTATTCCTTGATATCTTTTCAGTACTTGTATGAATCCCTTAAATCCCTTTCCACTATGAACACCATGGCAAGCTTAATAGAATGCTATGTAGAATTATGTAAAAACAGTAAGTATATATTGTAAGTAAGTTATAGTTACTAAGTATTGCTATCTCCATAGTTCTTGTATGAATCCGAACAAACGCTTTCCACAAGGAATGCCATTGTAAACTGAATAGACTAAAACAGATATTTTTCGAAAAACGCTAAGCCAATGTTTGTTATGGTTACATTGAATTACGTAGTTTTAGTATTCCTTCAGATCTCCTCAGTTATGGTATGAATCCCTTCAATCTCTTTCCATTATGAACACCAACGAAAGCTTAAGAGAATGTCATGAAGAATTATGAAAAAATAGTAAGTGGATGTTTTCTAAAGTTTTATAAGATTACATAGTTACTAAGCATTGCTATCTCCTCAGTGCTGCTATGAATTCGTTCTATCTCTTTCCACAAAAAATGCCATTGTAAACTGAATAGAATAAAAAGGGGGATTTGGGAAAAACACTAAGCCAATGTTTGTTATGGTTACATTGAGTTACATTGTTTTAGTATTCCTTGATATCTTTTCAGTACTTGTATGAATCCCTTAAATCCCTTTCCACTATGAACACCATGGCAAGCTTAATAGAATGCTATGTAGAATTATGTAAAAACAGTAAGTATATATTGTAAGTAAGTTATAGTTACTAAGTATTGCTATCTCCATAGTTCTTGTATGAATCCGAACAAACGCTTTCCACAAGGAATGCCATTGTAAACTGAATAGACTAAAACAGATATTTTTCGAAAAACGCTAAGCCAATGTTTGTTATGGTTACATTGAATTACGTAGTTTTAGTATTCCTTCAGATCTCCTCAGTTATGGTATGAATCCCTTCAATCTCTTTCCATTATGAACACCAACGAAAGCTTAAGAGAATGTCATGAAGAATTATGAAAAAATAGTAAGTGGATGTTTTCTAAAGTTTTATAAGATTACATAGTTACTAAGCATTGCTATCTCCTCAGTGCTGCTATGAATTCGTTCAATCTCTTTCCACAAAAAATGCCATTGTGAATAGAATAAAAAGGGGGATTTGGGAAAAACACTAAGCCAATGTTTGTTATGGTTACATTGAGTTACATTGTTTTAGTATTCCTTGATATCTTTTCAGTACTTGTATGAATCCCTTAAATCCCTTTCCACTATGAACACCATGGCAAGCTTAATAGAATGCTATGTAGAATTATGTAAAAACAGTAAGTATATATTGTAAGTAAGTTATAGTTACTAAGTATTGCTATCTCCATAGTTCTTGTATGAATCCGAACAAACGCTTTCCACAAGGAATGCCATTGTAAACTGAATAGACTAAAACAGATATTTTTCGAAAAACGCTAAGCCAATGTTTGTTATGGTTACATTGAATTACGTAGTTTTAGTATTCCTTCAGATCTCCTCAGTTATGGTATGAATGCCTTCAATCTCTTTCCATTATGAACACCAACGAAAGCTTAAGAGAATATCATGAAGAATTATGAAAAAATAGTAAGTGGATGTTTTCTAAAGTTTTATAAGATTACATAGTTACTAAGCATTGCTATCTCCTCAGTGCTGCTATGAATTCGTTCAATCTCTTTCCACAAAAAATGCCATTGTAAACTGAAATGAATAAAAAGGGGGATTTGGGAAAAACACTAAGCCAATGTTTGTTATGGTTACATTGTTTTAGTATTCCTTGATATCTTTTCAGTACTTGTATGAATCCCTTAAATCCCTTTCCACTATGAACACCATGGCAAGCTTAATAGAATGCTATGTAGAATTATGTAAAAACAGTAAGTATATATTGTAAGTAAGTTATAGTTACTAAGTATTGCTATCTCCATAGTTCTTGTATGAATCCGAACAAACGCTTTCCACAAGGAATGCCATTGTAAACTGAATAGACTAAAACAGATATTTTTCGAAAAACGCTAAGCCAATGTTTGTTATGGTTACATTGAATTACGTAGTTTTAGTATTCCTTCAGATCTCCTCAGTTATGGTATGAATCCCTTCAATCTCTTTCCATTATGAACACCAACGAAAGCTTAAGAGAATGTCATGAAGAATTATGAAAAAATAGTAAGTGGATGTTTTCTAAAGTTTTATAAGATTACATAGTTACTAAGCATTGCTATCTCCTCAGTGCTGCTATGAATTCGTTCTATCTCTTTCCACAAAAAATGCCATTGTAAACTGAATAGAATAAAAAGGGGGATTTGGGAAAAACACTAAGCCAATGTTTGTTATGGTTACATTGAGTTACATTGTTTTAGTATTCCTTGATATCTTTTCAGTACTTGTATGAATCCCTTAAATCCCTTTCCACTATGAACACCATGGCAAGCTTAATAGAATGCTATGTAGAATTATGTAAAAACAGTAAGTATATATTGTAAGTAAGTTATAGTTACTAAGTATTGCTATCTCCATAGTTCTTGTATGAATCCGAACAAACGCTTTCCACAAGGAATGCCATTGTAAACTGAATAGACTAAAACAGATATTTTTCGAAAAACGCTAAGCCAATGTTTGTTATGGTTACATTGAATTACGTAGTTTTAGTATTCCTTCAGATCTCCTCAGTTATGGTATGAATCCCTTCAATCTCTTTCCATTATGAACACCAACGAAAGCTTAAGAGAATGTCATGAAGAATTATGAAAAAATATGAAAAAATTATGAAAAAAAAGTGGATGTTTTCTAAAGTTTTATAAGATTACATAGTTACTAAGCATTGCTATCTCCTCAGTGCTGCTATGAATTCGTTCAATCTCTTTCCACAAAAAATGCCATTGTGAATAGAATAAAAAGGGGGATTTGGGAAAAACACTAAGCCAATGTTTGTTATGGTTACATTGAGTTACATTGTTTTAGTATTCCTTGATATCTTTTCAGTACTTGTATGAATCCCTTAAATCCCTTTCCACTATGAACACCATGGCAAGCTTAATAGAATGCTATGTAGAATTATGTAAAAACAGTAAGTATATATTGTAAGTAAGTTATAGTTACTAAGTATTGCTATCTCCATAGTTCTTGTATGAATCCGAACAAACGCTTTCCACAAGGAATGCCATTGTAAACTGAATAGACTAAAACAGATATTTTTCGAAAAACGCTAAGCCAATGTTTGTTATGGTTACATTGAATTACGTAGTTTTAGTATTCCTTCAGATCTCCTCAGTTATGGTATGAATCCCTTCAATCTCTTTCCATTATGAACACCAACGAAAGCTTAAGAGAATGTCATGAAGAATTATGAAAAAATATGAAAAAATTATGAAAAAAAAGTGGATGTTTTCTAAAGTTTTATAAGATTACATAGTTACTAAGCATTGCTATCTCCTCAGTGCTGCTATGAATTCGTTCAATCTCTTTCCACAAAAAATGCCATTGTGAATAGAATAAAAAGGGGGATTTGGGAAAAACACTAAGCCAATGTTTGTTATGGTTACATTGAGTTACATTGTTTTAGTATTCCTTGATATCTTTTCAGTACTTGTATGAATCCCTTAAATCCCTTTCCACTATGAACACCATGGCAAGCTTAATAGAATGCTATGTAGAATTATGTAAAAACAGTAAGTATATATTGTAAGTAAGTTATAGTTACTAAGTATTGCTATCTCCATAGTTCTTGTATGAATCCGAACAAACGCTTTCCACAAGGAATGCCATTGTAAACTGAATAGACTAAAACAGATATTTTTCGAAAAACGCTAAGCCAATGTTTGTTATGGTTACATTGAATTACGTAGTTTTAGTATTCCTTCAGATCTCCTCAGTTATGGTATGAATCCCTTCAATCTCTTTCCATTATGAACACCAACGAAAGCTTAAGAGAATGTCATGAAGAATTATGAAAAAATAGTAAGTGGATGTTTTCTAAAGTTTTATAAGATTACATAGTTACTAAGCATTGCTATCTCCTCAGTGCTGCTATGAATTCGTTCAATCTCTTTCCACAAAAAATGCCATTGTGAATAGAATAAAAAGGGGGATTTGGGAAAAACACTAAGCCAATGTTTGTTATGGTTACATTGAGTTACATTGTTTTAGTATTCCTTGATATCTTTTCAGTACTTGTATGAATCCCTTAAATCCCTTTCCACTATGAACACCATGGCAAGCTTAATAGAATGCTATGTAGAATTATGTAAAAACAGTAAGTATATATTGTAAGTAAGTTATAGTTACTAAGTATTGCTATCTCCATAGTTCTTGTATGAATCCGAACAAACGCTTTCCACAAGGAATGCCATTGTAAACTGAATAGACTAAAACAGATATTTTTCGAAAAACGCTAAGCCAATGTTTGTTATGGTTACATTGAATTACGTAGTTTTAGTATTCCTTCAGATCTCCTCAGTTATGGTATGAATCCCTTCAATCTCTTTCCATTATGAACACCAACGAAAGCTTAAGAGAATGTCATGAAGAATTATGAAAAAATAGTAAGTGGATGTTTTCTAAAGTTTTATAAGATTACATAGTTACTAAGCATTGCTATCTCCTCAGTGCTGCTATGAATTCGTTCAATCTCTTTCCACAAAAAATGCCATTGTAAACTGAATAGAATAAAAAGGGGGATTTGGGAAAAACACTAAGCCAATGTTTGTTATGGTTACATTGAGTTACATTGTTTTAGTATTCCTTGATATCTTTTCAGTACTTGTATGAATCCCTTAAATCCCTTTCCACTATGAACACCATGGCAAGCTTAATAGAATGCTATGTAGAATTATGTAAAAACAGTAAGTATATATTGTAAGTAAGTTATAGTTACTAAGTATTGCTATCTCCATAGTTCTTGTATGAATCCGAACAAACGCTTTCCACAAGGAATGCCATTGTAAACTGAATAGACTAAAACAGATATTTTTCGAAAAACGCTAAGCCAATGTTTGTTATGGTTACATTGAATTACGTAGTTTTAGTATTCCTTCAGATCTCCTCAGTTATGGTATGAATCCCTTCAATCTCTTTCCATTATGAACACCAACGAAAGCTTAAGAGAATGTCATGAAGAATTATGAAAAAATAGTAAGTGGATGTTTTCTAAAGTTTTATAAGATTACATAGTTACTAAGCATTGCTATCTCCTCAGTGCTGCTATGAATTCGTTCAATCTCTTTCCACAAAAAATGCCATTGTGAATAGAATAAAAAGGGGGATTTGGGAAAAACACTAAGCCAATGTTTGTTATGGTTACATTGAGTTACATTGTTTTAGTATTCCTTGATATCTTTTCAGTACTTGTATGAATCCCTTAAATCCCTTTCCACTATGAACACCATGGCAAGCTTAATAGAATGCTATGTAGAATTATGTAAAAACAGTAAGTATATATTGTAAGTAAGTTATAGTTACTAAGTATTGCTATCTCCATAGTTCTTGTATGAATCCGAACAAACGCTTTCCACAAGGAATGCCATTGTAAACTGAATAGACTAAAACAGATATTTTTCGAAAAACGCTAAGCCAATGTTTGTTATGGTTACATTGAATTACGTAGTTTTAGTATTCCTTCAGATCTCCTCAGTTATGGTATGAATCCCTTCAATCTCTTTCCATTATGAACACCAACGAAAGCTTAAGAGAATGTCATGAAGAATTATGAAAAAATAGTAAGTGGATGTTTTCTAAAGTTTTATAAGATTACATAGTTACTAAGCATTGCTATCTCCTCAGTGCTGCTATGAATTCGTTCAATCTCTTTCCACAAAAAATGCCATTGTGAATAGAATAAAAAGGGGGATTTGGGAAAAACACTAAGCCAATGTTTGTTATGGTTACATTGAGTTACATTGTTTTAGTATTCCTTGATATCTTTTCAGTACTTGTATGAATCCCTTAAATCCCTTTCCACTATGAACACCATGGCAAGCTTAATAGAATGCTATGTAGAATTATGTAAAAACAGTAAGTATATATTGTAAGTAAGTTATAGTTACTAAGTATTGCTATCTCCATAGTTCTTGTATGAATCCGAACAAACGCTTTCCACAAGGAATGCCATTGTAAACTGAATAGACTAAAACAGATATTTTTCGAAAAACGCTAAGCCAATGTTTGTTATGGTTACATTGAATTACGTAGTTTTAGTGTTCCTTCAGATCTCCTCAGTTATGGTATGAATCCCTTCAATCTCTTTCCATTATGAACACCAACGAAAGCTTAAGAGAATGTCATGAAGAATTATGAAAAAATAGTAAGTGGATGTTTTCTAAAGTTTTATAAGATTACATAGTTACTAAGCATTGCTATCTCCTCAGTGCTGCTATGAATTCGTTCTATCTCTTTCCACAAAAAATGCCATTGTGAATAGAATAAAAAGGGGGATTTGGGAAAAACACTAAGCCAATGTTTGTTATGGTTACATTGAGTTACATTGTTTTAGTATTCCTTGATATCTTTTCAGTACTTGTATGAATCCCTTAAATCCCTTTCCACTATGAACACCATGGCAAGCTTAATAGAATGCTATGTAGAATTATGTAAAAACAGTAAGTATATATTGTAAGTAAGTTATAGTTACTAAGTATTGCTATCTCCATAGTTCTTGTATGAATCCGAACAAACGCTTTCCACAAGGAATGCCATTGTAAACTGAATAGACTAAAACAGATATTTTTCGAAAAACGCTAAGCCAATGTTTGTTATGGTTACATTGAATTACGTAGTTTTAGTATTCCTTCAGATCTCCTCAGTTATGGTATGAATCCCTTCAATCTCTTTCCATTATGAACACCAACGAAAGCTTAAGAGAATATCATGAAGAATTATGAAAAAATAGTAAGTGGATGTTTTCTAAAGTTTTATAAGATTACATAGTTACTAAGCATTGCTATCTCCTCAGTGCTGCTATGAATTCGTTCAATCTCTTTCCACAAAAAATGCCATTGTAAACTGAATAGAATAAAAAGGGGGATTTGGGAAAAACACTAAGCCAATGTTTGTTATGGTTACATTGTTTTAGTATTCCTTGATATCTTTTCAGTACTTGTATGAATCCCTTAAATCCCTTTCCACTATGAACACCATGGCAAGCTTAATAGAATGCTATGTAGAATTATGTAAAAACAGTAAGTATATATTGTAAGTAAGTTATAGTTACTAAGTATTGCTATCTCCATAGTTCTTGTATGAATCCGAACAAACGCTTTCCACAAGGAATGCCATTGTAAACTGAATAGACTAAAACAGATATTTTTCGAAAAACGCTAAGCCAATGTTTGTTATGGTTACATTGAATTACGTAGTTTTAGTATTCCTTCAGATCTCCTCAGTTATGGTATGAATCCCTTCAATCTCTTTCCATTATGAACACCAACGAAAGCTTAAGAGAATGTCATGAAGAATTATGAAAAAATAGTAAGTGGATGTTTTCTAAAGTTTTATAAGATTACATAGTTACTAAGCATTGCTATCTCCTCAGTGCTGCTATGAATTCGTTCTATCTCTTTCCACAAAAAATGCCATTGTAAACTGAATAGAATAAAAAGGGGGATTTGGGAAAAACACTAAGCCAATGTTTGTTATGGTTACATTGAGTTACATTGTTTTAGTATTCCTTGATATCTTTTCAGTACTTGTATGAATCCCTTAAATCCCTTTCCACTATGAACACCATGGCAAGCTTAATAGAATGCTATGTAGAATTATGTAAAAACAGTAAGTATATATTGTAAGTAAGTTATAGTTACTAAGTATTGCTATCTCCATAGTTCTTGTATGAATCCGAACAAACGCTTTCCACAAGGAATGCCATTGTAAACTGAATAGACTAAAACAGATATTTTTCGAAAAACGCTAAGCCAATGTTTGTTATGGTTACATTGAATTACGTAGTTTTAGTATTCCTTCAGATCTCCTCAGTTATGGTATGAATCCCTTCAATCTCTTTCCATTATGAACACCAACGAAAGCTTAAGAGAATGTCATGAAGAATTATGAAAAAATAGTAAGTGGATGTTTTCTAAAGTTTTATAAGATTACATAGTTACTAAGCATTGCTATCTCCTCAGTGCTGCTATGAATTCGTTCAATCTCTTTCCACAAAAAATGCCATTGTGAATAGAATAAAAAGGGGGATTTGGGAAAAACACTAAGCCAATGTTTGTTATGGTTACATTGAGTTACATTGTTTTAGTATTCCTTGATATCTTTTCAGTACTTGTATGAATCCCTTAAATCCCTTTCCACTATGAACACCATGGCAAGCTTAATAGAATGCTATGTAGAATTATGTAAAAACAGTAAGTATATATTGTAAGTAAGTTATAGTTACTAAGTATTGCTATCTCCATAGTTCTTGTATGAATCCGAACAAACGCTTTCCACAAGGAATGCCATTGTAAACTGAATAGACTAAAACAGATATTTTTCGAAAAACGCTAAGCCAATGTTTGTTATGGTTACATTGAATTACGTAGTTTTAGTATTCCTTCAGATCTCCTCAGTTATGGTATGAATCCCTTCAATCTCTTTCCATTATGAACACCAACGAAAGCTTAAGAGAATATCATGAAGAATTATGAAAAAATAGTAAGTGGATGTTTTCTAAAGTTTTATAAGATTACATAGTTACTAAGCATTGCTATCTCCTCAGTGCTGCTATGAATTCGTTCAATCTCTTTCCACAAAAAATGCCATTGTGAATAGAATAAAAAGGGGGATTTGGGAAAAACACTAAGCCAATGTTTGTTATGGTTACATTGAGTTACATTGTTTTAGTATTCCTTGATATCTTTTCAGTGCTTGTATGAATCCCTTAAATCCCTTTCCACTATGAACACCATGGCAAGCTTAATAGAATGCTATGTAGAATTATGTAAAAACAGTAAGTATATATTGTAAGTAAGTTATAGTTACTAAGTATTGCTATCTCCATAGTTCTTGTATGAATCCGAACAAACGCTTTCCACAAGGAATGCCATTGTAAACTGAATAGACTAAAACAGATATTTTTCGAAAAACGCTAAGCCAATGTTTGTTATGGTTACATTGAATTACGTAGTTTTAGTATTCCTTCAGATCTCCTCAGTACTTGTATGAATCCCTTCAATCTCTTTCCATTATGAACACCAATGAAAGCTTAAGAGAATGTCATGAAGAATTATGAAAAAATAGTAAGTGGATGTTTTCTAAAGTTTTATAAGATTACATAGTTACTAAGCATTGCTATCTCCTCAGTGCTGCTATGAATTCGTTCAATCTCTTTCCACAAAAAATGCCATTGTAAACTGAATAGAATAAAAAGGGGGATTTGGGAAAAACACTAAGCCAATGTTTGTTATGGTTACATTGTTTTAGTATTCCTTGATATCTTTTCAGTACTTGTATGAATCCCTTAAATCCCTTTCCACTATGAACACCATGGCAAGCTTAATAGAATGCTATGTAGAATTATGTAAAAACAGTAAGTATATATTGTAAGTAAGTTATAGTTACTAAGTATTGCTATCTCCATAGTTCTTGTATGAATCCGAACAAACGCTTTCCACAAGGAATGCCATTGTAAACTGAATAGACTAAAACAGATATTTTTCGAAAAACGCTAAGCCAATGTTTGTTATGGTTACATTGAATTACGTAGTTTTAGTATTCCTTCAGATCTCCTCAGTTATGGTATGAATCCCTTCAATCTCTTTCCATTATGAACACCAACGAAAGCTTAAGAGAATGTCATGAAGAATTATGAAAAAATAGTAAGTGGATGTTTTCTAAAGTTTTATAAGATTACATAGTTACTAAGCATTGCTATCTCCTCAGTGCTGCTATGAATTCGTTCAATCTCTTTCCACAAAAAATGCCATTGTAAACTGAATAGAATAAAAAGGGGGATTTGGGAAAAACACTAAGCCAATGTTTGTTATGGTTACATTGAGTTACATTGTTTTAGTATTCCTTGATATCTTTTCAGTACTTGTATGAATCCCTTAAATCCCTTTCCACTATGAACACCATGGCAAGCTTAATAGAATGCTATGTAGAATTATGTAAAAACAGTAAGTATATATTGTAAGTAAGTTATAGTTACTAAGTATTGCTATCTCCATAGTTCTTGTATGAATCCGAACAAACGCTTTCCACAAGGAATGCCATTGTAAACTGAATAGACTAAAACAGATATTTTTCGAAAAACGCTAAGCCAATGTTTGTTATGGTTACATTGAATTACGTAGTTTTAGTATTCCTTCAGATCTCCTCAGTTATGGTATGAATCCCTTCAATCTCTTTCCATTATGAACACCAACGAAAGCTTAAGAGAATGTCATGAAGAATTATGAAAAAATAGTAAGTGGATGTTTTCTAAAGTTTTATAAGATTACATAGTTACTAAGCATTGCTATCTCCTCAGTGCTGCTATGAATTCGTTCAATCTCTTTCCACAAAAAATGCCATTGTGAATAGAATAAAAAGGGGGATTTGGGAAAAACACTAAGCCAATGTTTGTTATGGTTACATTGAGTTACATTGTTTTAGTATTCCTTGATATCTTTTCAGTACTTGTATGAATCCCTTAAATCCCTTTCCACTATGAACACCATGGCAAGCTTAATAGAATGCTATGTAGAATTATGTAAAAACAGTAAGTATATATTGTAAGTAAGTTATAGTTACTAAGTATTGCTATCTCCATAGTTCTTGTATGAATCCGAACAAACGCTTTCCACAAGGAATGCCATTGTAAACTGAATAGACTAAAACAGATATTTTTCGAAAAACGCTAAGCCAATGTTTGTTATGGTTACATTGAATTACGTAGTTTTAGTATTCCTTCAGATCTCCTCAGTTATGGTATGAATCCCTTCAATCTCTTTCCATTATGAACACCAACGAAAGCTTAAGAGAATATCATGAAGAATTATGAAAAAATAGTAAGTGGATGTTTTCTAAAGTTTTATAAGATTACATAGTTACTAAGCATTGCTATCTCCTCAGTGCTGCTATGAATTCGTTCAATCTCTTTCCACAAAAAATGCCATTGTGAATAGAATAAAAAGGGGGATTTGGGAAAAACACTAAGCCAATGTTTGTTATGGTTACATTGAGTTACATTGTTTTAGTATTCCTTGATATCTTTTCAGTGCTTGTATGAATCCCTTAAATCCCTTTCCACTATGAACACCATGGCAAGCTTAATAGAATGCTATGTAGAATTATGTAAAAACAGTAAGTATATATTGTAAGTAAGTTATAGTTACTAAGTATTGCTATCTCCATAGTTCTTGTATGAATCCGAACAAACGCTTTCCACAAGGAATGCCATTGTAAACTGAATAGACTAAAACAGATATTTTTCGAAAAACGCTAAGCCAATGTTTGTTATGGTTACATTGAATTACGTAGTTTTAGTATTCCTTCAGATCTCCTCAGTACTTGTATGAATCCCTTCAATCTCTTTCCATTATGAACACCAATGAAAGCTTAAGAGAATGTCATGAAGAATTATGAAAAAATAGTAAGTGGATGTTTTCTAAAGTTTTATAAGATTACATAGTTACTAAGCATTGCTATCTCCTCAGTGCTGCTATGAATTCGTTCAATCTCTTTCCACAAAAAATGCCATTGTAAACTGAAATGAATAAAAAGGGGGATTTGGGAAAAACACTAAGCCAATGTTTGTTATGGTTACATTGTTTTAGTATTCCTTGATATCTTTTCAGTACTTGTATGAATCCCTTAAATCCCTTTCCACTATGAACACCATGGCAAGCTTAATAGAATGCTATGTAGAATTATGTAAAAACAGTAAGTATATATTGTAAGTAAGTTATAGTTACTAAGTATTGCTATCTCCATAGTTCTTGTATGAATCCGAACAAACGCTTTCCACAAGGAATGCCATTGTAAACTGAATAGACTAAAACAGATATTTTTCGAAAAACGCTAAGCCAATGTTTGTTATGGTTACATTGAATTACGTAGTTTTAGTATTCCTTCAGATCTCCTCAGTTATGGTATGAATCCCTTCAATCTCTTTCCATTATGAACACCAACGAAAGCTTAAGAGAATGTCATGAAGAATTATGAAAAAATAGTAAGTGGATGTTTTCTAAAGTTTTATAAGATTACATAGTTACTAAGCATTGCTATCTCCTCAGTGCTGCTATGAATTCGTTCAATCTCTTTCCACAAAAAATGCCATTGTAAACTGAATAGAATAAAAAGGGGGATTTGGGAAAAACGCTAAGCCAATGTTTGTTATGGTTACATTGAATTACGTAGTTTTAGTATTCCTTCAGATCTCCTCAGTTATGGTATGAATCCCTTCAATCTCTTTCCATTATGAACACCAACGAAAGCTTAAGAGAATGTCATGAAGAATTATGAAAAAATAGTAAGTGGATGTTTTCTAAAGTTTTATAAGATTACATAGTTACTAAGCATTGCTATCTCCTCAGTGCTGCTATGAATTCGTTCAATCTCTTTCCACAAAAAATGCCATTGTAAACTGAATAGAATAAAAAGGGGGATTTGGGAAAAACACTAAGCCAATGTTTGTTATGGTTACATTGAGTTACATTGTTTTAGTATTCCTTGATATCTTTTCAGTACTTGTATGAATCCCTTAAATCCCTTTCCACTATGAACACCATGGCAAGCTTAATAGAATGCTATGTAGAATTATGTAAAAACAGTAAGTATATATTGTAAGTAAGTTATAGTTACTAAGTATTGCTATCTCCATAGTTCTTGTATGAATCCGAACAAACGCTTTCCACAAGGAATGCCATTGTAAACTGAATAGACTAAAACAGATATTTTTCGAAAAACGCTAAGCCAATGTTTGTTATGGTTACATTGAATTACGTAGTTTTAGTATTCCTTCAGATCTCCTCAGTTATGGTATGAATCCCTTCAATCTCTTTCCATTATGAACACCAACGAAAGCTTAAGAGAATGTCATGAAGAATTATGAAAAAATAGTAAGTGGATGTTTTCTAAAGTTTTATAAGATTACATAGTTACTAAGCATTGCTATCTCCTCAGTGCTGCTATGAATTCGTTCAATCTCTTTCCACAAAAAATGCCATTGTGAATAGAATAAAAAGGGGGATTTGGGAAAAACACTAAGCCAATGTTTGTTATGGTTACATTGAGTTACATTGTTTTAGTATTCCTTGATATCTTTTCAGTACTTGTATGAATCCCTTAAATCCCTTTCCACTATGAACACCATGGCAAGCTTAATAGAATGCTATGTAGAATTATGTAAAAACAGTAAGTATATATTGTAAGTAAGTTATAGTTACTAAGTATTGCTATCTCCATAGTTCTTGTATGAATCCGAACAAACGCTTTCCACAAGGAATGCCATTGTAAACTGAATAGACTAAAACAGATATTTTTCGAAAAACGCTAAGCCAATGTTTGTTATGGTTACATTGAATTACGTAGTTTTAGTATTCCTTCAGATCTCCTCAGTTATGGTATGAATCCCTTCAATCTCTTTCCATTATGAACACCAACGAAAGCTTAAGAGAATATCATGAAGAATTATGAAAAAATAGTAAGTGGATGTTTTCTAAAGTTTTATAAGATTACATAGTTACTAAGCATTGCTATCTCCTCAGTGCTGCTATGAATTCGTTCAATCTCTTTCCACAAAAAATGCCATTGTGAATAGAATAAAAAGGGGGATTTGGGAAAAACACTAAGCCAATGTTTGTTATGGTTACATTGAGTTACATTGTTTTAGTATTCCTTGATATCTTTTCAGTGCTTGTATGAATCCCTTAAATCCCTTTCCACTATGAACACCATGGCAAGCTTAATAGAATGCTATGTAGAATTATGTAAAAACAGTAAGTATATATTGTAAGTAAGTTATAGTTACTAAGTATTGCTATCTCCATAGTTCTTGTATGAATCCGAACAAACGCTTTCCACAAGGAATGCCATTGTAAACTGAATAGACTAAAACAGATATTTTTCGAAAAACGCTAAGCCAATGTTTGTTATGGTTACATTGAATTACGTAGTTTTAGTATTCCTTCAGATCTCCTCAGTACTTGTATGAATCCCTTCAATCTCTTTCCATTATGAACACCAATGAAAGCTTAAGAGAATGTCATGAAGAATTATGAAAAAATAGTAAGTGGATGTTTTCTAAAGTTTTATAAGATTACATAGTTACTAAGCATTGCTATCTCCTCAGTGCTGCTATGAATTCGTTCAATCTCTTTCCACAAAAAATGCCATTGTAAACTGAAATGAATAAAAAGGGGGATTTGGGAAAAACACTAAGCCAATGTTTGTTATGGTTACATTGTTTTAGTATTCCTTGATATCTTTTCAGTACTTGTATGAATCCCTTAAATCCCTTTCCACTATGAACACCATGGCAAGCTTAATAGAATGCTATGTAGAATTATGTAAAAACAGTAAGTATATATTGTAAGTAAGTTATAGTTACTAAGTATTGCTATCTCCATAGTTCTTGTATGAATCCGAACAAACGCTTTCCACAAGGAATGCCATTGTAAACTGAATAGACTAAAACAGATATTTTTCGAAAAACGCTAAGCCAATGTTTGTTATGGTTACATTGAATTACGTAGTTTTAGTATTCCTTCAGATCTCCTCAGTACTTGTATGAATCCCTTCAATCTCTTTCCATTATGAACACCAATGAAAGCTTAAGAGAATGTCATGAAGAATTATGAAAAAATAGTAAGTGGATGTTTTCTAAAGTTTTATAAGATTACATAGTTACTAAGCATTGCTATCTCCTCAGTGCTGCTATGAATTCGTTCAATCTCTTTCCACAAAAAATGCCATTGTAAACTGAAATGAATAAAAAGGGGGATTTGGGAAAAACACTAAGCCAATGTTTGTTATGGTTACATTGTTTTAGTATTCCTTGATATCTTTTCAGTACTTGTATGAATCCCTTAAATCCCTTTCCACTATGAACACCATGGCAAGCTTAATAGAATGCTATGTAGAATTATGTAAAAACAGTACGTATATATTGTAAGTAAGTTATAGTTACTAAGTATTGCTATCTCCATAGTTCTTGTATGAATCCGAACAAACGCTTTCCACAAGGAATGCCATTGTAAACTGAATAGACTAAAACAGATATTTTTCGAAAAACGCTAAGCCAATGTTTGTTATGGTTACATTGAATTACGTAGTTTTAGTATTCCTTCAGATCTCCTCAGTTATGGTATGAATCCCTTCAATCTCTTTCCATTATGAACGCCAACGAAAGCTTAAGAGAATGTCATGAAGAATTATGAAAAAATAGTAAGTGGATGTTTTCTAAAGTTTTATAAGATTACATAGTTACTAAGCATTGCTATCTCCTCAGTGCTGCTATGAATTCGTTCAATCTCTTTCCACAAAAAATGCCATTGTAAACTGAATAGAATAAAAAGGGGGATTTGGGAAAAACGCTAAGCCAATGTTTGTTATGGTTACATTGAATTACGTAGTTTTAGTATTCCTTCAGATCTCCTCAGTTATGGTATGAATCCCTTCAATCTCTTTCCATTATGAACACCAACGAAAGCTTAAGAGAATGTCATGAAGAATTATGAAAAAATAGTAAGTGGATGTTTTCTAAAGTTTTATAAGATTACATAGTTACTAAGCATTGCTATCTCCTCAGTGCTGCTATGAATTCGTTCAATCTCTTTCCACAAAAAATGCCAATGTGAATAGAATAAAAAGGGGGATTTGGGAAAAACACTAAGCCAATGTTTGTTATGGTTACATTGAGTTACATTGTTTTAGTATTCCTTGATATCTTTTCAGTACTTGTATGAATCCCTTAAATCCTTTTCCACTATGAACACCATGGCAAGCTTAATAGAATGCTATGTAGAATTATGTAAAAACAGTAAGTATATATTGTAAGTAAGTTATAGTTACTAAGTATTGCTATCTCCATAGTTCTTGTATGAATCCGAACAAACGCTTTCCACAAGGAATGCCATTGTAAACTGAATAGACTAAAACAGATATTTTTCGAAAAACGCTAAGCCAATGTTTGTTATGGTTACATTGAATTACGTAGTTTTAGTATTCCTTCAGATCTCCTCAGTTATGGTATGAATCCCTTCAATCTCTTTCCATTATGAACACCAACGAAA
This sequence comes from Heteronotia binoei, assembly GCF_032191835.1. NCBI lineage: Eukaryota > Metazoa > Chordata > Lepidosauria > Squamata > Gekkonidae > Heteronotia > Heteronotia binoei. The sequence goes on from NC_083223.1 coordinate 28,320,096, forward strand.
GCTTAAGAGAATGTCATGAAGAATTATGAAAAAATAGTAAGTGGATGTTTTCTAAAGTTTTATAAGATTACATAGTTACTAAGCATTGCTATCTCCTCAGTGCTGCTATGAATTCGGTCAATCTCTTTCCACAAAAAATGCCATTGTAAACTGAATAGAATAAAAAGGGGGATTTGGGAAAAACACTAAGCCAATGTTTGTTATGGTTACATTGAGTTACATTGTTTTAGTATTCCTTGATATCTTTTCAGTGCTTGTATGAATCCCTTAAATCCCTTTCCACTATGAACACCATGGCAAGCTTAATAGAATGCTATGTAGAATTATGTAAAAACAGTAAGTATATATTGTAAGTAAGTTATAGTTACTAAGTATTGCTATCTCCATAGTTCTTGTATGAATCCGAACAAACGCTTTCCACAAGGAATGCCATTGTAAACTGAATAGACTAAAACAGATATTTTTCGAAAAACGCTAAGCCAATGTTTGTTATGGTTACATTGAATTACGTAGTTTTAGTATTCCTTCAGATCTCCTCAGTACTTGTATGAATCCCTTCAATCTCTTTCCATTATGAACACCAATGAAAGCTTAAGAGAATGTCATGAAGAATTATGAAAAAATAGTAAGTGGATGTTTTCTAAAGTTTTATAAGATTACATAGTTACTAAGCATTGCTATCTCCTCAGTGCTGCTATGAATTCGTTCAATCTCTTTCCACAAAAAATGCCATTGTAAACTGAAATGAATAAAAAGGGGGATTTGGGAAAAACACTAAGCCAATGTTTGTTATGGTTACATTGTTTTAGTATTCCTTGATATCTTTTCAGTACTTGTATGAATCCCTTAAATCCCTTTCCACTATGAACACCATGGCAAGCTTAATAGAATGCTATGTAGAATTATGTAAAAACAGTAAGTATATATTGTAAGTAAGTTATAGTTACTAAGTATTGCTATCTCCATAGTTCTTGTATGAATCCGAACAAACGCTTTCCACAAGGAATGCCATTGTAAACTGAATAGACTAAAACAGATATTTTTCGAAAAACGCTAAGCCAATGTTTGTTATGGTTACATTGAATTACGTAGTTTTAGTATTCCTTCAGATCTCCTCAGTACTTGTATGAATCCCTTCAATCTCTTTCCATTATGAACACCAATGAAAGCTTAAGAGAATGTCATGAAGAATTATGAAAAAATAGTAAGTGGATGTTTTCTAAAGTTTTATAAGATTACATAGTTACTAAGCATTGCTATCTCCTCAGTGCTGCTATGAATTCGTTCAATCTCTTTCCACAAAAAATGCCATTGTAAACTGAAATGAATAAAAAGGGGGATTTGGGAAAAACACTAAGCCAATGTTTGTTATGGTTACATTGTTTTAGTATTCCTTGATATCTTTTCAGTACTTGTATGAATCCCTTAAATCCCTTTCCACTATGAACACCATGGCAAGCTTAATAGAATGCTATGTAGAATTATGTAAAAACAGTACGTATATATTGTAAGTAAGTTATAGTTACTAAGTATTGCTATCTCCATAGTTCTTGTATGAATCCGAACAAACGCTTTCCACAAGGAATGCCATTGTAAACTGAATAGACTAAAACAGATATTTTTCGAAAAACGCTAAGCCAATGTTTGTTATGGTTACATTGAATTACGTAGTTTTAGTATTCCTTCAGATCTCCTCAGTTATGGTATGAATCCCTTCAATCTCTTTCCATTATGAACACCAACGAAAGCTTAAGAGAATGTCATGAAGAATTATGAAAAAATAGTAAGTGGATGTTTTCTAAAGTTTTATAAGATTACATAGTTACTAAGCATTGCTATCTCCTCAGTGCTGCTATGAATTCGTTCAATCTCTTTCCACAAAAAATGCCATTGTAAACTGAATAGAATAAAAAGGGGGATTTGGGAAAAACGCTAAGCCAATGTTTGTTATGGTTACATTGAATTACGTAGTTTTAGTATTCCTTCAGATCTCCTCAGTTATGGTATGAATCCCTTCAATCTCTTTCCATTATGAACACCAACGAAAGCTTAAGAGAATGTCATGAAGAATTATGAAAAAATAGTAAGTGGATGTTTTCTAAAGTTTTATAAGATTACATAGTTACTAAGCATTGCTATCTCCTCAGTGCTGCTATGAATTCGTTCAATCTCTTTCCACAAAAAATGCCATTGTGAATAGAATAAAAAGGGGGATTTGGGAAAAACACTAAGCCAATGTTTGTTATGGTTACATTGAGTTACATTGTTTTAGTATTCCTTGATATCTTTTCAGTACTTGTATGAATCCCTTAAATCCTTTTCCACTATGAACACCATGGCAAGCTTAATAGAATGCTATGTAGAATTATGTAAAAACAGTAAGTATATATTGTAAGTAAGTTATAGTTACTAAGTATTGCTATCTCCATAGTTCTTGTATGAATCCGAACAAACGCTTTCCACAAGGAATGCCATTGTAAACTGAATAGACTAAAACAGATATTTTTCGAAAAACGCTAAGCCAATGTTTGTTATGGTTACATTGAATTACGTAGTTTTAGTATTCCTTCAGATCTCCTCAGTTATGGTATGAATCCCTTCAATCTCTTTCCATTATGAACACCAACGAAAGCTTAAGAGAATATCATGAAGAATTATGAAAAAATAGTAAGTGGATGTTTTCTAAAGTTTTATAAGATTACATAGTTACTAAGCATTGCTATCTCCTCAGTGCTGCTATGAATTCGGTCAATCTCTTTCCACAAAAAATGCCATTGTAAACTGAATAGAATAAAAAGGGGGATTTGGGAAAAACACTAAGCCAATGTTTGTTATGGTTACATTGAGTTACATTGTTTTAGTATTCCTTGATATCTTTTCAGTACTTGTATGAATCCCTTAAATCCCTTTCCACTATGAACACCATGGCAAGCTTAATAGAATGCTATGTAGAATTATGTAAAAATAGTAAGTATATATTGTAAGTAAGTTATAGTTACTAAGTATTGCTATCTCCATAGTTCTTGTATGAATCCGAACAAACGCTTTCCACAAGGAATGCCATTGTAAACTGAATAGACTAAAACAGATATTTTTCGAAAAACGCTAAGCCAATGTTTGTTATGGTTACATTGAATTACGTAGTTTTAGTATTCCTTCAGATCTCCTCAGTTATGGTATGAATCCCTTCAATCTCTTTCCATTATGAACACCAACGAAAGCTTAAGAGAATCTCATGAAGAATTATGAAAAAATAGTAAGTGGATGTTTTCTAAAGTTTTATAAGATTACATAGTTACTAAGCATTGCTATCTCCTCAGTGCTGCTATGAATTCGTTCAATCTCTTTCCACAAAAAATGCCATTGTGAATAGAATAAAAAGGGGGATTTGGGAAAAACACTAAGCCAATGTTTGTTATGGTTACATTGAGTTACATTGTTTTAGTATTCCTTGATATCGTTTCAGTACTTGTATGAATCCCTTAAATCCCTTTCCACTATGAACACCAACGAAAGCTTAAGAGAATGTCATGAAGAATTATGAAAAAATAGTAAGTGGATGTTTTCTAAAGTTTTATAAGATTACATAGTTACTAAGCATTGCTATCTCCTCAGTGCTGCTATGAATTCGTTCAATCTCTTTCCACAAAAAATGCATTTGTGAATAGAATAAAAAGGGGGATTTGGGAAAAACACTAAGCCAATGTTTGTTATGGTTACATTGAGTTACATTGTTTTAGTATTCCTTGAAATCTTTTCAGTGCTTGTATGAATCCCTTAAATCCCTTTCCACTATGAACACCATGGCAAGCTTAATAGAATGCTATGTAGAATTATGTAAAAACAGTAAGTATATATTGTAAGTAAGTTATAGTTACTAAGTATTGCTATCTCCATAGTTCTTGTATGAATCCGAACAAACGCTTTCCACAAGGAATGCCATTGTAAACTGAATAGACTAAAACAGATATTTTTCGAAAAACGCTAAGCCAATGTTTGTTATGGTTACATTGAATTACGTAGTTTTAGTATTCCTTCAGATCTCCTCAGTACTTGTATGAATCCCTTCAATCTCTTTCCATTATGAACACCAATGAAAGCTTAAGAGAATGTCATGAAGAATTATGAAAAAATAGTAAGTGGATGTTTTCTAAAGTTTTATAAGATTACATAGTTACTAAGCATTGCTATCTCCTCAGTGCTGCTATGAATTCGTTCAATCTCTTTCCACAAAAAATGCCATTGTAAACTGAAATGAATAAAAAAGGGGATTTGGGAAAAACACTAAGCCAATGTTTGTTATGGTTACATTGTTTTAGTATTCCTTGATATCTTTTCAGTACTTGTATGAATCCCTTAAATCCCTTTCCACTATGAACACCATGGCAAGCTTAATAGAATGCTATGTAGAATTATGTAAAAACAGTAAGTATATATTGTAAGTAAGTTATAGTTACTAAGTGTTGCTATCTCCATAGTTCTTGTATGAATCCGAACAAACGCTTTCCACAAGGAATGCCATTGTAAACTGAATAGACTAAAACAGATATTTTTCGAAAAACGCTAAGCCAATGTTTGTTATGGTTACATTGAATTACGTAGTTTTAGTATTCCTTCAGATCTCCTCAGTTATGGTATGAATCCCTTCAATCTCTTTCCATTATGAACACCAACGAAAGCTTAAGAGAATGTCATGAAGAATTATGAAAAAATAGTAAGTGGATGTTTTCTAAAGTTTTATAAGATTACATAGTTACTAAGCATTGCTATCTCCTCAGTGCTGCTATGAATTCGTTCAATCTCTTTCCACAAAAAATGCCATTGTAAACTGAATAGAATAAAAAGGGGGATTTGGGAAAAACACTAAGCCAATGTTTGTTATGGTTACATTGAGTTACATTGTTTTAGTATTCCTTGATATCTTTTCAGTACTTGTATGAATCCCTTAAATTCCTTTCCACTATGAACACCATGGCAAGCTTAATAGAATGCTATGTAGAATTATGTAAAAACAGTAAGTATATATTGTAAGTAAGTTATAGTTACTAAGTATTGCTATCTCCATAGTTCTTGTATGAATCCGAACAAACGCTTTCCACAAGGAATGCCATTTTAAACTGAATAGACTAAAACAGATATTTTTCGAAAAACGCTAAGCCAATGTTTGTTATGGTTACATTGAATTACGTAGTTTTAGTATTCCTTCAGATCTCCTCAGTTATGGTATGAATCCCTTCAATCTCTTTCCATTATGAACACCAACGAAAGCTTAAGAGAATGTCATGAAGAATTATGAAAAAATAGTAAGTGGATGTTTTCTAAAGTTTTATAAGATTACATAGTTACTAAGCATTGCTATCTCCTCAGTGCTGCTATGAATTCGTTCAATCTCTTTCCACAAAAAATGCCATTGTGAATAGAATAAAAAGGGGGATTTGGGAAAAACACTAAGCCAATGTTTGTTATGGTTACATTGAGTTACATTGTTTTAGTATTCCTTGATATCTTTTCAGTGCTTGTATGAATCCCTTAAATCCCTTTCCACTATGAACACCATGGCAAGCTTAATAGAATGCTATGTAGAATTATGTAAAAACAGTAAGTATATATTGTAAGTAAGTTATAGTTACTAAGTATTGCTATCTCCATAGTTCTTGTATGAATCCGAACAAACGCTTTCCACAAGGAATGCCATTGTAAACTGAATAGACTAAAACAGATATTTTTCGAAAAACGCTAAGCCAATGTTTGTTATGGTTACATTGAATTACGTAGTTTTAGTATTCCTTCAGATCTCCTCAGTACTTGTATGAATCCCTTCAATCTCTTTCCATTATGAACACCAATGAAAGCTTAAGAGAATGTCATGAAGAATTATGAAAAAATAGTAAGTGGATGTTTTCTAAAGTTTTATAAGATTACATAGTTACTAAGCATTGCTATCTCCTCAGTGCTGCTATGAATTCGTTCAATCTCTTTCCACAAAAAATGCCATTGTAAACTGAAATGAATAAAAAAGGGGATTTGGGAAAAACACTAAGCCAATGTTTGTTATGGTTACATTGTTTTAGTATTCCTTGATATCTTTTCAGTACTTGTATGAATCCCTTAAATCCCTTTCCACTATGAACACCATGGCAAGCTTAATAGAATGCTATGTAGAATTATGTAAAAACAGTAAGTATATATTGTAAGTAAGTTATAGTTACTAAGTATTGCTATCTCCATAGTTCTTGTATGAATCCGAACAAACGCTTTCCACAAGGAATGCCATTGTAAACTGAATAGACTAAAACAGATATTTTTCGAAAAACGCTAAGCCAATGTTTGTTATGGTTACATTGAATTACGTAGTTTTAGTATTCCTTCAGATCTCCTCAGTACTTGTATGAATCCCTTCAATCTCTTTCCATTATGAACACCAATGAAAGCTTAAGAGAATGTCATGAAGAATTATGAAAAAATAGTAAGTGGATGTTTTCTAAAGTTTTATAAGATTACATAGTTACTAAGCATTGCTATCTCCTCAGTGCTGCTATGAATTCGTTCAATCTCTTTCCACAAAAAATGCCATTGTAAACTGAAATGAATAAAAAGGGGGATTTGGGAAAAACACTAAGCCAATGTTTGTTATGGTTACATTGTTTTAGTATTCCTTGATATCTTTTCAGTACTTGTATGAATCCCTTAAATCCCTTTCCACTATGAACACCATGGCAAGCTTAATAGAATGCTATGTAGAATTATGTAAAAACAGTACGTATATATTGTAAGTTATAGTTACTAAGTATTGCTATCTCCATAGTTCTTGTATGAATCCGAACAAACGCTTTCCACAAGGAATGCCATTGTAAACTGAATAGACTAAAACAGATATTTTTCGAAAAACGCTAAGCCAATGTTTGTTATGGTTACATTGAATTACGTAGTTTTAGTATTCCTTCAGATCTCCTCAGTTATGGTATGAATCCCTTCAATCTCTTTCCATTATGAACACCAACGAAAGCTTAAGAGAATGTCATGAAGAATTATGAAAAAATAGTAAGTGGATGTTTTCTAAAGTTTTATAAGATTACATAGTTACTAAGCATTGCTATCTCCTCAGTGCTGCTATGAATTCGTTCAATCTCTTTCCACAAAAAATGCCATTGTAAACTGAATAGAATAAAAAGGGGGATTTGGGAAAAACGCTAAGCCAATGTTTGTTATGGTTACATTGAATTACGTAGTTTTAGTATTCCTTCAGATCTCCTCAGTTATGGTATGAATCCCTTCAATCTCTTTCCATTATGAACACCAACGAAAGCTTAAGAGAATGTCATGAAGAATTATGAAAAAATAGTAAGTGGATGTTTTCTAAAGTTTTATAAGATTACATAGTTACTAAGCATTGCTATCTCCTCAGTGCTGCTATGAATTCGTTCAATCTCTTTCCACAAAAAATGCCATTGTGAATAGAATAAAAAGGGGGATTTGGGAAAAACACTAAGCCAATGTTTGTTATGGTTACATTGAGTTACATTGTTTTAGTATTCCTTGATATCTTTTCAGTACTTGTATGAATCCCTTAAATCCTTTTCCACTATGAACACCATGGCAAGCTTAATAGAATGCTATGTAGAATTATGTAAAAACAGTAAGTATATATTGTAAGTAAGTTATAGTTACTAAGTATTGCTATCTCCATAGTTCTTGTATGAATCCGAACAAACGCTTTCCACAAGGAATGCCATTGTAAACTGAATAGACTAAAACAGATATTTTTCGAAAAACGCTAAGCCAATGTTTGTTATGGTTACATTGAATTACGTAGTTTTAGTATTCCTTCAGATCTCCTCAGTTATGGTATGAATCCCTTCAATCTCTTTCCATTATGAACACCAACGAAAGCTTAAGAGAATATCATGAAGAATTATGAAAAAATAGTAAGTGGATGTTTTCTAAAGTTTTATAAGATTACATAGTTACTAAGCATTGCTATCTCCTCAGTGCTGCTATGAATTCGGTCAATCTCTTTCCACAAAAAATGCCATTGTAAACTGAATAGAATAAAAAGGGGGATTTGGGAAAAACACTAAGCCAATGTTTGTTATGGTTACATTGAGTTACATTGTTTTAGTATTCCTTGATATCTTTTCAGTACTTGTATGAATCCCTTAAATCCCTTTCCACTATGAACACCGTGGCAAGCTTAATAGAATGCTATGTAGAATTATGTAAAAATAGTAAGTATATATTGTAAGTAAGTTATAGTTACTAAGTATTGCTATCTCCATAGTTCTTGTATGAATCCGAACAAACGCTTTCCACAAGGAATGCCATTGTAAACTGAATAGACTAAAACAGATATTTTTCGAAAAACGCTAAGCCAATGTTTGTTATGGTTACATTGAATTACGTAGTTTTAGTATTCCTTCAGATCTCCTCAGTTATGGTATGAATCCCTTCAATCTCTTTCCATTATGAACACCAACGAAAGCTTAAGAGAATCTCATGAAGAATTATGAAAAAATAGTAAGTGGATGTTTTCTAAAGTTTTATAAGATTACATAGTTACTAAGCATTGCTATCTCCTCAGTGCTGCTATGAATTCGTTCAATCTCTTTCCACAAAAAATGCCATTGTGAATAGAATAAAAAGGGGGATTTGGGAAAAACACTAAGCCAATGTTTGTTATGGTTACATTGAGTTACATTGTTTTAGTATTCCTTGATATCGTTTCAGTACTTGTATGAATCCCTTAAATCCCTTTCCACTATGAACACCAACGAAAGCTTAAGAGAATGTCATGAAGAATTATGAAAAAATAGTAAGTGGATGTTTTCTAAAGTTTTATAAGATTACATAGTTACTAAGCATTGCTATCTCCTCAGTGCTGCTATGAATTCGTTCAATCTCTTTCCACAAAAAATGCCATTGTAAACTGAATAGAATAAAAAGGGGGATTTGGGAAAAACACTAAGCCAATGTTTGTTATGGTTACATTGAGTTACATTGTTTTAGTATTCCTTGAAATCTTTTCAGTGCTTGTATGAATCCCTTAAATCCCTTTCCACTATGAACACCATGGCAAGCTTAATAGAATGCTATGTAGAATTATGTAAAAACAGTAAGTATATATTGTAAGTAAGTTATAGTTACTAAGTATTGCTATCTCCATAGTTCTTGTATGAATCCGAACAAACGCTTTCCACAAGGAATGCCATTGTAAACTGAATAGACTAAAACAGATATTTTTCGAAAAACGCTAAGCCAATGTTTGTTATGGTTACATTGAATTACGTAGTTTTAGTATTCCTTCAGATCTCCTCAGTACTTGTATGAATCCCTTCAATCTCTTTCCATTATGAACACCAATGAAAGCTTAAGAGAATGTCATGAAGAATTATGAAAAAATAGTAAGTGGATGTTTTCTAAAGTTTTATAAGATTACATAGTTACTAAGCATTGCTATCTCCTCAGTGCTGCTATGAATTCGTTCAATCTCTTTCCACAAAAAATGCCATTGTAAACTGAAATGAATAAAAAAGGGGATTTGGGAAAAACACTAAGCCAATGTTTGTTATGGTTACATTGTTTTAGTATTCCTTGATATCTTTTCAGTACTTGTATGAATCCCTTAAATCCCTTTCCACTATGAACACCATGGCAAGCTTAATAGAATGCTATGTAGAATTATGTAAAAACAGTAAGTATATATTGTAAGTAAGTTATAGTTACTAAGTGTTGCTATCTCCATAGTTCTTGTATGAATCCGAACAAACGCTTTCCACAAGGAATGCCATTGTAAACTGAATAGACTAAAACAGATATTTTTCGAAAAACGCTAAGCCAATGTTTGTTATGGTTACATTGAATTACGTAGTTTTAGTATTCCTTCAGATCTCCTCAGTTATGGTATGAATCCCTTCAATCTCTTTCCATTATGAACACCAACGAAAGCTTAAGAGAATGTCATGAAGAATTATGAAAAAATAGTAAGTGGATGTTTTCTAAAGTTTTATAAGATTACATAGTTACTAAGCATTGCTATCTCCTCAGTGCTGCTATGAATTCGTTCAATCTCTTTCCACAAAAAATGCCATTGTAAACTGAATAGAATAAAAAGGGGGATTTGGGAAAAACACTAAGCCAATGTTTGTTATGGTTACATTGAGTTACATTGTTTTAGTATTCCTTGATATCTTTTCAGTACTTGTATGAATCCCTTAAATTCCTTTCCACTATGAACACCATGGCAAGCTTAATAGAATGCTATGTAGAATTATGTAAAAACAGTAAGTATATATTGTAAGTAAGTTATAGTTACTAAGTATTGCTATCTCCATAGTTCTTGTATGAATCCGAACAAACGCTTTCCACAAGGAATGCCATTTTAAACTGAATAGACTAAAACAGATATTTTTCGAAAAACGCTAAGCCAATGTTTGTTATGGTTACATTGAATTACGTAGTTTTAGTATTCCTTCAGATCTCCTCAGTTATGGTATGAATCCCTTCAATCTCTTTCCATTATGAACACCAACGAAAGCTTAAGAGAATGTCATGAAGAATTATGAAAAAATAGTAAGTGGATGTTTTCTAAAGTTTTATAAGATTACATAGTTACTAAGCATTGCTATCTCCTCAGTGCTGCTATGAATTCGTTCAATCTCTTTCCACAAAAAATGCCATTGTGAATAGAATAAAAAGGGGGATTTGGGAAAAACACTAAGCCAATGTTTGTTATGGTTACATTGAGTTACATTGTTTTAGTATTCCTTGATATCTTTTCAGTGCTTGTATGAATCCCTTAAATCCCTTTCCACTATGAACACCATGGCAAGCTTAATAGAATGCTATGTAGAATTATGTAAAAACAGTAAGTATATATTGTAAGTAAGTTATAGTTACTAAGTATTGCTATCTCCATAGTTCTTGTATGAATCCGAACAAACGCTTTCCACAAGGAATGCCATTGTAAACTGAATAGACTAAAACAGATATTTTTCGAAAAACGCTAAGCCAATGTTTGTTATGGTTACATTGAATTACGTAGTTTTAGTATTCCTTCAGATCTCCTCAGTACTTGTATGAATCCCTTCAATCTCTTTCCATTATGAACACCAATGAAAGCTTAAGAGAATGTCATGAAGAATTATGAAAAAATAGTAAGTGGATGTTTTCTAAAGTTTTATAAGATTACATAGTTACTAAGCATTGCTATCTCCTCAGTGCTGCTATGAATTCGTTCAATCTCTTTCCACAAAAAATGCCATTGTAAACTGAAATGAATAAAAAAGGGGATTTGGGAAAAACACTAAGCCAATGTTTGTTATGGTTACATTGTTTTAGTATTCCTTGATATCTTTTCAGTACTTGTATGAATCCCTTAAATCCCTTTCCACTATGAACACCATGGCAAGCTTAATAGAATGCTATGTAGAATTATGTAAAAACAGTAAGTATATATTGTAAGTAAGTTATAGTTACTAAGTGTTGCTATCTCCATAGTTCTTGTATGAATCCGAACAAACGCTTTCCACAAGGAATGCCATTGTAAACTGAATAGACTAAAACAGATATTTTTCGAAAAACGCTAAGCCAATGTTTGTTATGGTTACATTGAATTACGTAGTTTTAGTATTCCTTCAGATCTCCTCAGTTATGGTATGAATCCCTTCAATCTCTTTCCATTATGAACACCAACGAAAGCTTAAGAGAATGTCATGAAGAATTATGAAAAAATAGTAAGTGGATGTTTTCTAAAGTTTTATAAGATTACATAGTTACTAAGCATTGCTATCTCCTCAGTGCTGCTATGAATTCGTTCAATCTCTTTCCACAAAAAATGCCATTGTAAACTGAATAGAATAAAAAGGGGGATTTGGGAAAAACACTAAGCCAATGTTTGTTATGGTTACATTGAGTTACATTGTTTTAGTATTCCTTGATATCTTTTCAGTACTTGTATGAATCCCTTAAATCCCTTTCCACTATGAACACCATGGCAAGCTTAATAGAATGCTATGTAGAATTATGTAAAAACAGTAAGTATATATTGTAAGTAAGTTATAGTTACTAAGTATTGCTATCTCCATAGTTCTTGTATGAATCCGAACAAACGCTTTCCACAAGGAATGCCATTGTAAACTGAATAGACTAAAACAGATATTTTTCGAAAAACGCTAAGCCAATGTTTGTTATGGTTACATTGAATTACGTAGTTTTAGTATTCCTTCAGATCTCCTCAGTTATGGTATGAATCCCTTCAATCTCTTTCCATTATGAACACCAACGAAAGCTTAAGAGAATGTCATGAAGAATTATGAAAAAATAGTAAGTGGATGTTTTCTAAAGTTTTATAAGATTACATAGTTACTAAGCATTGCTATCTCCTCAGTGCTGCTATGAATTCGTTCAATCTCTTTCCACAAAAAATGCCATTGTAAACTGAATAGAATAAAAAGGGGGATTTGGGAAAAACACTAAGCCAATGTTTGTTATGGTTACATTGAGTTACATTGTTTTAGTATTCCTTGATATCTTTTCAGTACTTGTATGAATCCCTTAAATCCCTTTCCACTATGAACACCATGGCAAGCTTAATAGAATGCTATGTAGAATTATGTAAAAACAGTAAGTATATATTGTAAGTAAGTTATAGTTACTAAGTATTGCTATCTCCATAGTTCTTGTATGAATCCGAACAAACGCTTTCCACAAGGAATGCCATTGTAAACTGAATAGACTAAAACAGATATTTTTCGAAAAACGCTAAGCCAATGTTTGTTATGGTTACATTGAATTACGTAGTTTTAGTATTCCTTCAGATCTCCTCAGTTATGGTATGAATCCCTTCAATCTCTTTCCATTATGAACACCAACGAAAGCTTAAGAGAATGTCATGAAGAATTATGAAAAAATAGTAAGTGGATGTTTTCTAAAGTTTTATAAGATTACATAGTTACTAAGCATTGCTATCTCCTCAGTGCTGCTATGAATTCGTTCAATCTCTTTCCACAAAAAATGCCATTGTAAACTGAATAGAATAAAAAGGGGGATTTGGGAAAAACACTAAGCCAATGTTTGTTATGGTTACATTGAGTTACATTGTTTTAGTATTCCTTGATATCTTTTCAGTACTTGTATGAATCCCTTAAATCCCTTTCCACTATGAACACCATGGCAAGCTTAATAGAATGCTATGTAGAATTATGTAAAAACAGTAAGTATATATTGTAAGTAAGTTATAGTTACTAAGTATTGCTATCTCCATAGTTCTTGTATGAATCCGAACAAACGCTTTCCACAAGGAATGCCATTGTAAACTGAATAGACTAAAACAGATATTTTTCGAAAAACGCTAAGCCAATGTTTGTTATGGTTACATTGAATTACGTAGTTTTAGTATTCCTTCAGATCTCCTCAGTTATGGTATGAATCCCTTCAATCTCTTTCCATTATGAACACCAACGAAAGCTTAAGAGAATGTCATGAAGAATTATGAAAAAATAGTAAGTGGATGTTTTCTAAAGTTTTATAAGATTACATAGTTACTAAGCATTGCTATCTCCTCAGTGCTGCTATGAATTCGTTCAATCTCTTTCCACAAAAAATGCCATTGTAAACTGAATAGAATAAAAAGGGGGATTTGGGAAAAACACTAAGCCAATGTTTGTTATGGTTACATTGAGTTACATTGTTTTAGTATTCCTTGATATCTTTTCAGTACTTGTATGAATCCCTTAAATCCCTTTCCACTATGAACACCATGGCAAGCTTAATAGAATGCTATGTAGAATTATGTAAAAACAGTAAGTATATATTGTAAGTAAGTTATAGTTACTAAGTATTGCTATCTCCATAGTTCTTGTATGAATCCGAACAAACGCTTTCCACAAGGAATGCCATTGTAAACTGAATAGACTAAAACAGATATTTTTCGAAAAACGCTAAGCCAATGTTTGTTATGGTTACATTGAATTACGTAGTTTTAGTATTCCTTCAGATCTCCTCAGTTATGGTATGAATCCCTTCAATCTCTTTCCATTATGAACACCAACGAAAGCTTAAGAGAATGTCATGAAGAATTATGAAAAAATAGTAAGTGGATGTTTTCTAAAGTTTTATAAGATTACATAGTTACTAAGCATTGCTATCTCCTCAGTGCTGCTATGAATTCGTTCAATCTCTTTCCACAAAAAATGCCATTGTGAATAGAATAAAAAGGGGGATTTGGGAAAAACACTAAGCCAATGTTTGTTATGGTTACATTGAGTTACATTGTTTTAGTATTCCTTGATATCTTTTCAGTGCTTGTATGAATCCCTTAAATCCCTTTCCACTATGAACACCATGGCAAGCTTAATAGAATGCTATGTAGAATTATGTAAAAACAGTAAGTATATATTGTAAGTAAGTTATAGTTACTAAGTATTGCTATCTCCATAGTTCTTGTATGAATCCGAACAAACGCTTTCCACAAGGAATGCCATTGTAAACTGAATAGACTAAAACAGATATTTTTCGAAAAACGCTAAGCCAATGTTTGTTATGGTTACATTGAATTACGTAGTTTTAGTATTCCTTCAGATCTCCTCAGTACTTGTATGAATCCCTTCAATCTCTTTCCATTATGAACACCAATGAAAGCTTAAGAGAATGTCATGAAGAATTATGAAAAAATAGTAAGTGGATGTTTTCTAAAGTTTTATAAGATTACATAGTTACTAAGCATTGCTATCTCCTCAGTGCTGCTATGAATTCGTTCAATCTCTTTCCACAAAAAATGCCATTGTAAACTGAAATGAATAAAAAAGGGGATTTGGGAAAAACACTAAGCCAATGTTTGTTATGGTTACATTGTTTTAGTATTCCTTGATATCTTTTCAGTACTTGTATGAATCCCTTAAATCCCTTTCCACTATGAACACCATGGCAAGCTTAATAGAATGCTATGTAGAATTATGTAAAAACAGTAAGTATATATTGTAAGTAAGTTATAGTTACTAAGTGTTGCTATCTCCATAGTTCTTGTATGAATCCGAACAAACGCTTTCCACAAGGAATGCCATTGTAAACTGAATAGACTAAAACAGATATTTTTCGAAAAACGCTAAGCCAATGTTTGTTATGGTTACATTGAATTACGTAGTTTTAGTATTCCTTCAGATCTCCTCAGTTATGGTATGAATCCCTTCAATCTCTTTCCATTATGAACACCAACGAAAGCTTAAGAGAATGTCATGAAGAATTATGAAAAAATAGTAAGTGGATGTTTTCTAAAGTTTTATAAGATTACATAGTTACTAAGCATTGCTATCTCCTCAGTGCTGCTATGAATTCGTTCTATCTCTTTCCACAAAAAATGCCATTGTAAACTGAATAGAATAAAAAGGGGGATTTGGGAAAAACACTAAGCCAATGTTTGTTATGGTTACATTGAGTTACATTGTTTTAGTATTCCTTGATATCTTTTCAGTACTTGTATGAATCCCTTAAATCCCTTTCCACTATGAACACCATGGCAAGCTTAATAGAATGCTATGTAGAATTATGTAAAAACAGTAAGTATATATTGTAAGTAAGTTATAGTTACTAAGTATTGCTATCTCCATAGTTCTTGTATGAATCCGAACAAACGCTTTCCACAAGGAATGCCATTGTAAACTGAATAGACTAAAACAGATATTTTTCGAAAAACGCTAAGCCAATGTTTGTTATGGTTACATTGAATTACGTAGTTTTAGTATTCCTTCAGATCTCCTCAGTTATGGTATGAATCCCTTCAATCTCTTTCCATTATGAACACCAACGAAAGCTTAAGAGAATGTCATGAAGAATTATGAAAAAATAGTAAGTGGATGTTTTCTAAAGTTTTATAAGATTACATAGTTACTAAGCATTGCTATCTCCTCAGTGCTGCTATGAATTCGTTCAATCTCTTTCCACAAAAAATGCCATTGTAAACTGAATAGAATAAAAAGGGGGATTTGGGAAAAACACTAAGCCAATGTTTGTTATGGTTACATTGAGTTACATTGTTTTAGTATTCCTTGATATCTTTTCAGTACTTGTATGAATCCCTTAAATCCCTTTCCACTATGAACACCATGGCAAGCTTAATAGAATGCTATGTAGAATTATGTAAAAACAGTAAGTATATATTGTAAGTAAGTTATAGTTACTAAGTATTGCTATCTCCATAGTTCTTGTATGAATCCGAACAAACGCTTTCCACAAGGAATGCCATTGTAAACTGAATAGACTAAAACAGATATTTTTCGAAAAACGCTAAGCCAATGTTTGTTATGGTTACATTGAATTACGTAGTTTTAGTATTCCTTCAGATCTCCTCAGTTATGGTATGAATCCCTTCAATCTCTTTCCATTATGAACACCAACGAAAGCTTAAGAGAATGTCATGAAGAATTATGAAAAAATAGTAAGTGGATGTTTTCTAAAGTTTTATAAGATTACATAGTTACTAAGCATTGCTATCTCCTCAGTGCTGCTATGAATTCGTTCAATCTCTTTCCACAAAAAATGCCATTGTAAACTGAATAGAATAAAAAGGGGGATTTGGGAAAAACACTAAGCCAATGTTTGTTATGGTTACATTGAGTTACATTGTTTTAGTATTCCTTGATATCTTTTCAGTACTTGTATGAATCCCTTAAATCCCTTTCCACTATGAACACCATGGCAAGCTTAATAGAATGCTATGTAGAATTATGTAAAAACAGTAAGTATATATTGTAAGTAAGTTATAGTTACTAAGTATTGCTATCTCCATAGTTCTTGTATGAATCCGAACAAACGCTTTCCACAAGGAATGCCATTGTAAACTGAATAGACTAAAACAGATATTTTTCGAAAAACGCTAAGCCAATGTTTGTTATGGTTACATTGAATTACGTAGTTTTAGTATTCCTTCAGATCTCCTCAGTTATGGTATGAATCCCTTCAATCTCTTTCCATTATGAACACCAACGAAAGCTTAAGAGAATGTCATGAAGAATTATGAAAAAATAGTAAGTGGATGTTTTCTAAAGTTTTATAAGATTACATAGTTACTAAGCATTGCTATCTCCTCAGTGCTGCTATGAATTCGTTCAATCTCTTTCCACAAAAAATGCCATTGTAAACTGAATAGAATAAAAAGGGGGATTTGGGAAAAACACTAAGCCAATGTTTGTTATGGTTACATTGAGTTACATTGTTTTAGTATTCCTTGATATCTTTTCAGTACTTGTATGAATCCCTTAAATCCCTTTCCACTATGAACACCATGGCAAGCTTAATAGAATGCTATGTAGAATTATGTAAAAACAGTAAGTATATATTGTAAGTAAGTTATAGTTACTAAGTATTGCTATCTCCATAGTTCTTGTATGAATCCGAACAAACGCTTTCCACAAGGAATGCCATTGTAAACTGAATAGACTAAAACAGATATTTTTCGAAAAACGCTAAGCCAATGTTTGTTATGGTTACATTGAATTACGTAGTTTTAGTATTCCTTCAGATCTCCTCAGTTATGGTATGAATCCCTTCAATCTCTTTCCATTATGAACACCAACGAAAGCTTAAGAGAATGTCATGAAGAATTATGAAAAAATAGTAAGTGGATGTTTTCTAAAGTTTTATAAGATTACATAGTTACTAAGCATTGCTATCTCCTCAGTGCTGCTATGAATTCGTTCTATCTCTTTCCACAAAAAATGCCATTGTAAACTGAATAGAATAAAAAGGGGGATTTGGGAAAAACACTAAGCCAATGTTTGTTATGGTTACATTGAGTTACATTGTTTTAGTATTCCTTGATATCTTTTCAGTACTTGTATGAATCCCTTAAATCCCTTTCCACTATGAACACCATGGCAAGCTTAATAGAATGCTATGTAGAATTATGTAAAAACAGTAAGTATATATTGTAAGTAAGTTATAGTTACTAAGTATTGCTATCTCCATAGTTCTTGTATGAATCCGAACAAACGCTTTCCACAAGGAATGCCATTGTAAACTGAATAGACTAAAACAGATATTTTTCGAAAAACGCTAAGCCAATGTTTGTTATGGTTACATTGAATTACGTAGTTTTAGTATTCCTTCAGATCTCCTCAGTTATGGTATGAATCCCTTCAATCTCTTTCCATTATGAACACCAACGAAAGCTTAAGAGAATGTCATGAAGAATTATGAAAAAATAGTAAGTGGATGTTTTCTAAAGTTTTATAAGATTACATAGTTACTAAGCATTGCTATCTCCTCAGTGCTGCTATGAATTCGTTCAATCTCTTTCCACAAAAAATGCCATTGTAAACTGAAATGAATAAAAAAGGGGATTTGGGAAAAACACTAAGCCAATGTTTGTTATGGTTACATTGTTTTAGTATTCCTTGATATCTTTTCAGTACTTGTATGAATCCCTTAAATCCCTTTCCACTATGAACACCATGGCAAGCTTAATAGAATGCTATGTAGAATTATGTAAAAACAGTAAGTATATATTGTAAGTAAGTTATAGTTACTAAGTGTTGCTATCTCCATAGTTCTTGTATGAATCCGAACAAACGCTTTCCACAAGGAATGCCATTGTAAACTGAATAGACTAAAACAGATATTTTTCGAAAAACGCTAAGCCAATGTTTGTTATGGTTACATTGAATTACGTAGTTTTAGTATTCCTTCAGATCTCCTCAGTTATGGTATGAATCCCTTCAATCTCTTTCCATTATGAACACCAACGAAAGCTTAAGAGAATGTCATGAAGAATTATGAAAAAATAGTAAGTGGATGTTTTCTAAAGTTTTATAAGATTACATAGTTACTAAGCATTGCTATCTCCTCAGTGCTGCTATGAATTCGTTCTATCTCTTTCCACAAAAAATGCCATTGTAAACTGAATAGAATAAAAAGGGGGATTTGGGAAAAACACTAAGCCAATGTTTGTTATGGTTACATTGAGTTACATTGTTTTAGTATTCCTTGATATCTTTTCAGTACTTGTATGAATCCCTTAAATCCCTTTCCACTATGAACACCATGGCAAGCTTAATAGAATGCTATGTAGAATTATGTAAAAACAGTAAGTATATATTGTAAGTAAGTTATAGTTACTAAGTATTGCTATCTCCATAGTTCTTGTATGAATCCGAACAAACGCTTTCCACAAGGAATGCCATTGTAAACTGAATAGACTAAAACAGATATTTTTCGAAAAACGCTAAGCCAATGTTTGTTATGGTTACATTGAATTACGTAGTTTTAGTATTCCTTCAGATCTCCTCAGTTATGGTATGAATCCCTTCAATCTCTTTCCATTATGAACACCAACGAAAGCTTAAGAGAATGTCATGAAGAATTATGAAAAAATAGTAAGTGGATGTTTTCTAAAGTTTTATAAGATTACATAGTTACTAAGCATTGCTATCTCCTCAGTGCTGCTATGAATTCGTTCAATCTCTTTCCACAAAAAATGCCATTGTAAACTGAATAGAATAAAAAGGGGGATTTGGGAAAAACACTAAGCCAATGTTTGTTATGGTTACATTGAGTTACATTGTTTTAGTATTCCTTGATATCTTTTCAGTACTTGTATGAATCCCTTAAATCCCTTTCCACTATGAACACCATGGCAAGCTTAATAGAATGCTATGTAGAATTATGTAAAAACAGTAAGTATATATTGTAAGTAAGTTATAGTTACTAAGTATTGCTATCTCCATAGTTCTTGTATGAATCCGAACAAACGCTTTCCACAAGGAATGCCATTGTAAACTGAATAGACTAAAACAGATATTTTTCGAAAAACGCTAAGCCAATGTTTGTTATGGTTACATTGAATTACGTAGTTTTAGTATTCCTTCAGATCTCCTCAGTTATGGTATGAATCCCTTCAATCTCTTTCCATTATGAACACCAACGAAAGCTTAAGAGAATGTCATGAAGAATTATGAAAAAATAGTAAGTGGATGTTTTCTAAAGTTTTATAAGATTACATAGTTACTAAGCATTGCTATCTCCTCAGTGCTGCTATGAATTCGTTCAATCTCTTTCCACAAAAAATGCCATTGTGAATAGAATAAAAAAGGGGATTTGGGAAAAACACTAAGCCAATGTTTGTTATGGTTACATTGCGTTACATTGTTTTAGTATTCCTTGATATCTTTTCAGTACTTGTATGAATCCCTTAAATCCCTTTCCACTATGAACACCATGGCAAGCTTAATAGAATGCTATGTAGAATTATGTAAAAACAGTAAGTATATATTGTAAGTAAGTTATAGTTACTAAGTATTGCTATCTCCATAGTTCTTGTATGAATCCGAACAAACGCTTTCCACAAGGAATGCCATTGTAAACTGAATAGAATAAAACAGATATTTTTCGAAAAACATTAAGCCAATGTTTGTTACGGTTACATTGAATTACGCAGTTTTACTAAGGATTGCTACCTTCTCTGTGCTGGTATGAATTCGTTCAATTTCTTTCCACAAAGAATGCCATTGTAAACTGAATAGAATAAAATGGTTAATTTTCGAAAAACACTAAGCCAATGTTTGTTATGGTTACATTGAGTTACATTGTATTTGTGTTCCTTTATAGCTCCTCAGTACTTTTATGAATCCCTTAAATCCCTTTCCACTATGAACAGCATTCAAAGCTTAATGGAATGATATGTAGAATTAAGTAAAAATAGTAAGTATATATTTTAATTATAGTTACTAAGTATTGCTAACTCCATAGTTCTTGTATGAATCCGAAAAACTCTTTCCACAAACAATCCATTATAAACTGAAAGGAATAAAACAATTATTTTTCGAAAAAAAACCCTAAGCCAATGTTTGTTATGGTTACATTGAATTACGTAGTTTTAGTATTCCTTAACATATCCTCAGTTATGGTATGGTTACATTGAATTACTTAGTTTTGGGATTCCTTAAGATATCCTCAGTTATGGTATGAATCCCTTCAATCTCCTACTATGAACACCAGTGAAAGCCTAATAGAATGTCATGGATAATTATAAAAAAATAGTAAGTGATTGTTTTCTATAGTTTTATAAGATTATATAGTTACTAAGCATTGCTATATAACCAATGCTGATATCAATTCGTTTAATCTCTTTCCACAAAGAATGCCGTTGTAAACTGATTAGAAGAAAAGGTTAATTTTTGAAAACGCTAAGCCAATGTTTGTTATGGTTACATTGAGTTACATTGTTTTAGTATTCCTTGATATCTCCTCAGTACTTGTATGAATCCCTTAAATCCCTTTCCACTATGAACACCATTGCAAGCTTAATAGAATGCTATGTAGAATTATGTAAAAACAGTAAGTATATATTGTAAGTAAGTTATAGTTACTAAGTATTGCTATCTCCATAGTTCTTGTATGAATCCGAACAAACGCTTTCCACAAAGAATGCCATTGTAAAGTGAATAGAATAAAACAGATATTTTTCGAAAAACACTAAGCCAATGTTTGTTATGGTTACATTGAATTACGTAGTTTTAGTATTCCTTCAGATCTCCTCAGTTATGGTATGAATCCCTTCAATCTCTTTCCATTATGAACGCCAACGAAAGCTTAAGAGAATGTCATGAAGAATTATGAAAAAATAGTAAGTGGATGTTTTCTAAAGTTTTATAAGATTACATAGTTACTAAGCATTGCTATCTCCTCAGTGCTGCTATGAATTCGTTCAATCTCTTTCCACAAAAAATGCCATTGTAAACTGAATAGAATAAAAAGGGGGATTTGGGAAAAACACTAAGCCAATGTTTGTTATGGTTACATTGAGTTACATTGTTTTAGTATTCCTTGATATCTTTTCAGTACTTGTATGAATCCCTTAAATCCCTTTCCACTATGAACACCATTGCAAGCTTAATAGAATGCTATGTAGAATTATGTAAAAACAGTAAGTATATATTGTCAGTAAGTTATAGTTACTAAGTATTGCTATCTCCATAGTTCTTGTATGAATCCGAACAAACGCTTTCCACAAAGAATGCCATTGTAAACTGAATAGAATAAAACAGATATTTTTCGAAAAACACTAAGCCAATGTTTGTTATGGTTACATTGAATTACGTAGTTTTAGTATTCCTTCAGATCTCCTCAGTACTTGTATGAATCCCTTCAATCTCTTTCCATTATGAACACCAATGAAAGCTTAAGAGAATGTCATGAAGAATTATGAAAAAATAGTAAGTGGATGTTTTCTAAAGTCTTATAAGATTACATAGTTACTAAGCATTGCTATCTCCTCAGTGCTGCTATGAATTCGTTCAATCTCTTTCCACAAAAAATGCCATTGTAAACTGAATAGAATAAAAAGGGGGATTTGGGAAAAACACTAAGCCAATGTTTGTTATGGTTACATTGTTTTAGTATTCCTTGATATCTTTTCAGTACTTGTATGAATCCCTTAAATCCCTTTCCACTATGAACACCATTGCAAGCTTAATAGAATGCTATGTAGAATTATGTAAAAACAGTAAGTATATATTGTAAGTAAGTATAGTTACTAAGTATTGCTATCTCCATAGTTCTTGTATGAATCCGAACAAACGCTTTCCACAAGGAATGCCATTGTAAACTGAATAGAATAAAACAGATATTTTTCGAAAAACACTAAGCCAATGTTTGTTATGGTTACATTGAATTACGTAGTTTTAGTATTCCTTCAGATCTCCTCAGTATTGTATGAATCCCTTCAATCTCTTTCCATTATGAACACCAATGAAAGCTTAAGAGAATGTCATGAAGAATTATGAAAAAATAGTAAGTGGATGTTTTCTAAAGTTTTATAAGATTACATAGTTACTAAGCATTGCTATCTCCTCAGTGCTGGTATGAATTCGTTCAATTTCTTTCCACAAAGAATGCCATTGTAAACTGAATAGAATAAAATGGTTAATTTCCGAAAAACACTAAGCCAATGTTTGTTATGGTTACATTGAGTTACATTGTATTTGTATTCCTTTATAGCTCTTCAGTACTTTTATGAATCCCTTAAATCCCTTTCCACTATGAACAGCATTCAAAGCTTAATGGAATGATATGTAGAATTAAGTAAAAATAGTAAGTATATATTTTAATTATAGTTACTAAGTATTGCTAACTCCATAGTTCTTGTATGAATCCGAAAAACTCTTTCCACAAACAATCCATTATAAACTGAAAGGAATAAAACAATTATTTTTCGAAAAAACCCCTAAGCCAATGTTTGTTATGGTTACATTGAATTACGTAGTTTTAGTATTCCTTAACATATCCTCAGTTATGGTATGGTTACATTGAATTACTTAGTTTTGGGATTCCTTAAGATATCCTCAGTTATGGTATGAATCCCTTCAATCTCCTTCTACTATGAACTCCAGTGAAAGCTTAATAGAATGTCATGGATAATTATAAAAAAATAGTAAGTGATTGTTTTCTATAGTTTTATAAGATTATATAGTTACTAAGCATTGCTATATAACCAATGCTGATATCAATTCGTTTAATCTCTTTCCACAAAGAATGCCGTTGTAAACTGATTAGAAGAAAAGGTTAATTTTTGAAAACGCTAAGCCAATGTTTGTTATGGTTACATTGAGTTACATTGTTTTAGTATTCCTTGATATCTCCTCAGTACTTGTATGAATCCCTTAAATCCCTTTCCACTATGAACACCATTGCAAGCTTAATAGAATGCTATGTAGAATTATGTAAAAACAGTAAGTATATATTGTAAGTAAGTTATAGTTACTAAGTATTGCTATCTCCATAGTTCTTGTATGAATCCGAACAAACGCTTTCCACAAAGAATGCCATTGTAAAGTGAATAGAATAAAACAGATATTTTTCGAAAAACACTAAGCCAATGTTTGTTATGGTTACATTGAATTACGTAGTTTTAGTATTCCTTCAGATCTCCTCAGTTATGGTATGAATCCCTTCAATCTCTTTCCATTATGAACACCAACGAAAGCTTAAGAGAATGTCATGAAGAATTATGAAAAAATAGTAAGTGGATGTTTTCTAAAGTTTTATAAGATTACATAGTTACTAAGCATTGCTATCTCCTCAGTGCTGCTATGAATTCGTTCAATCTCTTTCCACAAAAAATGCCATTGTAAACTGAATAGAATAAAAAGGGGGATTTGGGAAAAACACTAAGCCAATGTTTGTTATGGTTACATTGAGTTACATTGTTTTAGTATTCCTTGATATCTTTTCAGTACTTGTATGAATCCCTTAAATCCCTTTCCACTATGAACACCATTGCAAGCTTAATAGAATGCTATGTAGAATTATGTAAAAACAGTAAGTATATATTGTCAGTAAGTTATAGTTACTAAGTATTGCTATCTCCATAGTTCTTGTATGAATCCGAACAAACGCTTTCCACAAAGAATGCCATTGTAAACTGAATAGAATAAAACAGATATTTTTCGAAAAACACTAAGCCAATGTTTGTTATGGTTACATTGAATTACGTAGTTTTAGTATTCCTTCAGATCTCCTCAGTACTTGTATGAATCCCTTCAATCTCTTTCCATTATGAACACCAATGAAAGCTTAAGAGAATGTCATGAAGAATTATGAAAAAATAGTAAGTGGATGTTTTCTAAAGTCTTATAAGATTACATAGTTACTAAGCATTGCTATCTCCTCAGTGCTGCTATGAATTCGTTCAATCTCTTTCCACAAAAAATGCCATTGTAAACTGAATAGAATAAAAAGGGGGATTTGGGAAAAACACTAAGCCAATGTTTGTTATGGTTACATTGTTTTAGTATTCCTTGATATCTTTTCAGTACTTGTATGAATCCCTTAAATCCCTTTCCACTATGAACACCATTGCAAGCTTAATAGAATGCTATGTAGAATTATGTAAAAACAGTAAGTATATATTGTCAGTAAGTTATAGTTACTCCATAGTTCTTGTATGAATCCGAACAAACGCTTTCCACAAAGAATGCCATTGTAAACTGAATAGAATAAAACAGATATTTTTCGAAAAACACTAAGCCAATGTTTGTTATGGTTACATTGAATTACGTAGTTTTAGTATTCCTTCAGATCTCCTCAGTACTTGTATGAATCCCTTCAATCTCTTTCCATTATGAACACCAATGAAAGCTTAAGAGAATGTCATGAAGAATTATGAAAAAATAGTAAGTGGATGTTTTCTAAAGTCTTATAAGATTACATAGTTACTAAGCATTGCTATCTCCTCAGTGCTGCTATGAATTCGTTCAATCTCTTTCCACAAAAAATGCCATTGTAAACTGAATAGAATAAAAAGGGGGATTTGGGAAAAACACTAAGCCAATGTTTGTTATGGTTACATTGTTTTAGTATTCCTTGATATCTTTTCAGTACTTGTATGAATCCCTTAAATCCCTTTCCACTATGAACACCATTGCAAGCTTAATAGAATGCTATGTAGAATTATGTAAAAACAGTAAGTATATATTGTAAGTAAGTATAGTTACTAAGTATTGCTATCTCCATAGTTCTTGTATGAATCCGAACAAACGCTTTCCACAAGGAATGCCATTGTAAACAGAATAGAATAAAACAGATATTTTTCGAAAAACGCTAAGCCAATGTTTGTTATGGTTACATTGAATTACGTAGTTTTAGTATTCCTTCAGATCTCCTCAGTTATGGTATGAATCCCTTCAATCTCTTTCCATTATGAACACCAACGAAAGCTTAAGAGAATGTCATGAAGAATTATGAAAAAATAGTAAGTGGATGTTTTCTAAAGTCTTATAAGATTACATAGTTACTAAGCATTGCTATCTCCTCAGTGCTGCTATGAATTCGTTCAATCTCTTTCCACAAAAAATGCCATTGTAAACTGAATAGAATAAAAAAGGGGATTTGGGAAAAACACTAAGCCAATGTTTGTTATGGTTACATTGAGTTACATTGTTTTAGTATTCCTTGATATCTTTTCAGTACTTGTATGAATCCCTTAAATCCCTTTCCACTATGAACACCATTGCAAGCTTAATAGAATGCTATGTAGAATTATGTAAAAACAGTAAGTATATATTGTCAGTAAGTTATAGTTACTAAGTATTGCTATCTCCATAGTTCTTGTATGAATCCGAACAAACGCTTTCCACAAAGAATGCCATTGTAAACTGAATAGAATAAAACAGATATTTTTCGAAAAACACTAAGCCAATGTTTGTTATGGTTACATTGAATTACGTAGTTTTAGTATTCCTTCAGATCTCCTCAGTACTTGTATGAATCCCTTCAATCTCTTTCCATTATGAACACCAATGAAAGCTTAAGAGAATGTCATGAAGAATTATGAAAAAATAGTAAGTGGATGTTTTCTAAAGTCTTATAAGATTACATAGTTACTAAGCATTGCTATCTCCTCAGTGCTGCTATGAATTCGTCCAATACCTTTCCACAAAAAATGCCATTGTAAACTGAATAGAATAAAAAGGGGGATTTGGGAAAAACACTAAGCCAATGTTTGTTATGGTTACATTGTTTTAGTATTCCTTGATATCTTTTCAGTACTTGTATGAATCCCTTAAATCCCTTTCCACTATGAACACCATTGCAAGCTTAATAGAATGCTATGTAGAATTATGTAAAAACAGTAAGTATATATTGTAAGTAAGTATAGTTACTAAGTATTGCTATCTCCATAGTTCTTGTATGAATCCGAACAAACGCTTTCCACAAGGAATGCCATTGTAAACAGAATAGAATAAAACAGATATTTTTCGAAAAACGCTAAGCCAATGTTTGTTATGGTTACATTGAATTACGTAGTTTTAGTATTCCTTCAGATCTCCTCAGTTATGGTATGAATCCCTTCAATCTCTTTCCATTATGAACACCAACGAAAGCTTAAGAGAATGTCATGAAGAATTATGAAAAAATAGTAAGTGGATGTTTTCTAAAGTTTTATAAGATTACATAGTTACTAAGCATTGCTATCTCCTCAGTGCTGCTATGAATTCGTTCAATCTCTTTCCACAAAAAATGCCATTGTAAACTGAATAGAATAAAAAGGGGGATTTGGGAAAAACACTAAGCCAATGTTTGTTATGGTTACATTGAGTTACATTGTTTTAGTATTCCTTGATATCTTTTCAGTACTTGTATGAATCCCTTAAATCCCTTTCCACTATGAACACAATTGCAAGCTTAATAGAATGCTATGTAGAATTATGTAAAAACAGTAAGTATATATTGTCAGTAAGTTATAGTTACTAAGTATTGCTATCTCCATAGTTCTTGTATGAATCCGAACAAACGCTTTCCACAAAGAATGCCATTGTAAACTGAATAGAATAAAACAGATATTTTTCGAAAAACACTAAGCCAATGTTTGTTATGGTTACATTGAATTACGTAGTTTTAGTATTCCTTCAGATCTCCTCAGTACTTGTATGAATCCCTTCAATCTCTTTCCATTATGAACACCAATGAAAGCTTAAGAGAATGTCATGAAGAATTATGAAAAAATAGTAAGTGGATGTTTTCTAAAGTCTTATAAGATTACATAGTTACTAAGCATTGCTATCTCCTCAGTGCTGCTATGAATTCGTTCAATCTCTTTCCACAAAAAATGCCATTGTAAACTGAATAGAATAAAAAGGGGGATTTGGGAAAAACACTAAGCCAATGTTTGTTATGGTTACATTGAGTTACATTGTTTTAGTATTCCTTGATATCTTTTCAGTACTTGTATGAATCCCTTAAATCCCTTTCCACTATGAACACCATGGCAAGCTTAATAGAATGCTATGTAGAATTATGTAAAAACAGTAAGTATATATTGTAAGTAAGTATAGTTACTAAGTATTGCTATCTCCATAGTTCTTGTATGAATCCGAACAAACGCTTTCCACAAGGAATGCCATTGTAAACTGAATAGAATAAAACAGATATTTTTCGGAAAACGCTAAGCCAATGTTTGTTATGGTTACATTGAATTACGTAGTTTTAGTATTCCTTCAGATCTCCTCAGTTATGGTATGAATCCCTTCAATCTCTTTCCATTATGAACACCAACGAAAGCTTAAGAGAATGTCATGAAGAATTATGAAAAAATAGTAAGTGGATGTTTTCTAAAGTTTTATAAGATTACATAGTTACTAAGCATTGCTATCTCCTCAGTGCTGCTATGAATTCGTTCAATCTCTTTCCACAAAAAATGCCATTGTAAACTGAATAGAATAAAAAGGGGGATTTGGGAAAAACACTAAGCCAATGTTTGTTATGGTTACATTGAGTTACATTGTTTTAGTATTCCTTGATATCTTTTCAGTACTTGTATGAATCCCTTAAATCCCTTTCCACCATGAACACCATTGCAAGCTTAATAGAATGCTATGTAGAATTATGTAAAAACAGTAAGTATATATTGTAAGTAAGTTATAGTTACTAAGTATTGCTATCTCCATGGTTCTTGTATGAATCCGAACAAACGCTTTCCACAAAGAATGCCATTGTAAACTGAATAGAATAAAATGGTTAATTTTCGAAAAACAGTAAGCCAATTTTTGTTATGGTTACATTGAATTACGTAGTTTTACTAAGGATTGCTACCTTCTCTGTGCTGGTATGAATTCGTTCAATTTCTTTCCACAAAGAATGCCATTGTAAACTGAATAGAATAAAATGGTTAATTTTTGAAAACGCTAAGCCAATGTTTGTTATGGTTACATTGAGTTACATTGTTTTAGTATTCCTTGATATCTCCTCAGTACTTGTATGAATCCCTTAAATCCCTTTCCACTATGAACACCATTGCAAGCTTAATAGAATGCTATGTAGAATTATGTAAAAACAGTAAGTATATATTGTAAGTAAGTTATAGTTACTAAGTATTGCTATCTCCATAGTTCTTGTATGAATCCGAACAAACGCTTTCCACAAAGAATGCCATTGTAAAGTGAATCGAATAAAACAGATATTTTTCGAAAAACACTAAGCCAATGTTTGTTATGGTTACATTGAATTACGTAGTTTTAGTATTCCTTCAGATCTCCTCAGTTATGGTATGAAACCCTTCAATCTCTTTCCATTATGAACACCAATGAAAGCTTAAGAGAATGTCATGAAGAATTATGAAAAAATAGTAAGTGGATGTTTTCTAAAGTTTTATAAGATTACATAGTTACTAAGCATTGCTATCTCCTCAGTGCTGCTATGAATTCGTTCAATCTCTTTCCACAAAAAATGCCATTGTAAACTGAATAGAATAAAAAGGGGGATTTGGGAAAAACACTAAGCCAATGTTTGTTATGGTTACATTGAGTAACATTGTTTTAGTATTCCTTGATATCTTTTCAGTACTTGTATGAATCCCTTAAATCCCTTTCCACTATGAACACCATTGCAAGCTTAATAGAATGCTATGTAGAATTATGTAAAAACAGTAAGTATATATTGTAAGTAAGTATAGTTACTAAGTATTGCTATCTCCATAGTTCTTGTATGAATCCGAACAAACGCTTTCCACAAGGAATGCCATTGTAAACTGAATAGAATAAAACAGATATTTTTCGAAAAACGCTAAGCCAATGTTTGTTATGGTTACATTGAATTACGTAGTTTTAGTATTCCTTCAGATCTCCTCAGTTATGGTATGAATCCCTTCAATCTCTTTCCATTATGAACACCAACGAAAGCTTAACAGAATGTCATGAAGAATTATGAAAAAATAGTAAGTGGATGTTTTCTAAAGTTTTATAAGATTACATAGTTACTAAGCATTGCTATCTCCTCAGTGCTGCTATGAATTCGTTCAATCTCTTTCCACAAAAAATGCCATTGTAAACTGAATAGAATAAAAAGGGGGATTTGGGAAAAACACTAAGCCAATGTTTGTTATGGTTACATTGAGTTACATTGTTTTAGTATTCCTTGATATCTTTTCAGTACTT
This sequence comes from Heteronotia binoei, assembly GCF_032191835.1. Lineage (NCBI taxonomy): Eukaryota > Metazoa > Chordata > Lepidosauria > Squamata > Gekkonidae > Heteronotia > Heteronotia binoei. The sequence continues at coordinate 28,350,011 of NC_083223.1, forward strand.
GTATGAATCCCTTAAATCCCTTTCCACTATGAACACCATTGCAAGCTTAATAGAATGCTATGTAGAATTATGTAAAAACAGTAAGTATATATTGTAAGTAAGTTATAGTTACTAAGTATTGCTATCTCCATAGTTCTTGTATGAATCCGAACAAACGCTTTCCACAAAGAATGCCATTGTAAAGTGAATAGAATAAAACAGATATTTTTCGAAAAACACTAAGCCAATGTTTGTTATGGTTACATTGAATTACGTAGTTTTAGTATTCCTTCAGATCTCCTCAGTACTTGTATGAATCCCTTCAATCTCTTTCCATTATGAACACCAATGAAAGCTTAAGAGAATGTCATGAAGAATTATGAAAAAATAGTAAGTGGATGTTTTCTAAAGTTTTATAAGATTACATAGTTACTAAGCATTGCTATCTCCTCAGTGCTGCTATGAATTCGTTCAATCTCTTTCCACAAAAAATGCCATTGTAAACTGAATAGAATAAAAAGGGGGATTTGGGAAAAACACTAAGCCAATGTTTGTTATGGTTACATTGAGTTACATTGTTTTAGTATTCCTTGATATCTTTTCAGTACTTGTATGAATCCCTTAAATCCCTTTCCACTATGAACACCATTGCAAGCTTAATAGAATGCTATGTAGAATTATGTAAAAACAGTAAGTATATATTGTAAGTAAGTATAGTTACTAAGTATTGCTATCTCCATAGTTCTTGTATGAATCCGAACAAACGCTTTCCACAAGGAATGCCATTGTAAACTGAATAGAATAAAACAGATATTTTTCGAAAAACGCTAAGCCAATGTTTGTTATGGTTACATTGAATTACGTAGTTTTAGTATTCCTTCAGATCTCCTCAGTTATGGTAAGAATCCCTTCAATCTCTTTCCATTATGAACACCAATGAAAGCTTAAGAGAATGTCATGAAGAATTATGAAAAAATAGTAAGTGGATGTTTTCTAAAGTTTTATAAGATTACATAGTTACTAAGCATTGCTATCTCCTCAGTGCTGCTATGAATTCGTTCAATCTCTTTCCACAAAAAATGCCATTGTAAACTGAATAGAATAAAAAGGGGGATTTGGGAAAAACACTAAGCCAATGTTTGTTATGGTTACATTGAGTTACATTGTTTTAGTATTCCTTGATATCTTTTCAGTACTTGTATGAATCCCTTAAATCCCTTTCCACTATGAACACAATTGCAAGCTTAATAGAATGCTATGTAGAATTATGTAAAAACAGTAAATATATATTGTAAGTAAGTTATAGTTACTAAGTATTGCTATCTCCATAGTTCTTGTATGAATCCGAACAAACGCTTTCCACAAAGAATGCCATTGTAAAGTGAATAGAATAAAACAGATATTTTTCGAAAAACACTAAGCCAATGTTTGTTATGGTTACATTGAATTACGTAGTTTTAGTATTCCTTCAGATCTCCTCAGTTATGGTATGAATCCCTTCAATCTCTTTCCATTATGAACACCAATGAAAGCTTAAGAGAATGTCATGAAGAATTATGAAAAAATAGTAAGTGGATGTTTTCTAAAGTTTTATAAGATTACATAGTTACTAAGCATTGCTATCTCCTCAGTGCTGCTATGAATTCGTTCAATCTCTTTCCACAAAAAATGCCATTGTAAACTGAATAGAATAAAAAGGGGGATTTGGGAAAAACACTAAGCCAATGTTTGTTATGGTTACATTGAGTTACATTGTTTTAGTATTCCTTGATATCTTTTCAGTACTTGTATGAATCCCTTAAATCCCTTTCCACTATGAACACCATTGCAAGCTTAATAGAATGCTATGTAGAATTATGTAAAAACAGTAAGTATATATTGTAAGTAAGTATAGTTACTAAGTATTGCTATCTCCATAGTTCTTGTATGAATCCGAACAAACGCTTTCCACAAGGAATGCCATTGTAAACTGAATAGAATAAAACAGATATTTTTCGAAAAACGCTAAGCCAATGTTTGTTATGGTTACATTGAATTACGTAGTTTTAGTATTCCTTCAGATCTCCTCAGTTATGGTATGAATCCCTTCAATCTCTTTCCATTATGAACACCAACGAAAGCTTAAGAGAATGTCATGAAGAATTATGAAAAAATAGTAAGTGGATGTTTTCTAAAGTTTTATAAGATTACATAGTTACTAAGCATTGCTATCTCCTCAGTGCTGCTATGAATTCGTTCAATCTCTTTCCACAAAAAATGCCATTGTAAACTTAATAGAATAAAAAGGGGGATTTGGGAAAAACACTAAGCCAATGTTTGTTATGGTTACATTGAGTTACATTGTTTTAGTATTCCTTGATATCTTTTCAGTACTTGTATGAATCCCTTAAATCCCTTTCCACTATGAACACCATTGCAAGCTTAATAGAATGCTATGTAGAATTATGTAAAAACAGTAAGTATATATTGTAAGTAAGTTATAGTTACTAAGTATTGCTATCTCCATAGTTCTTGTATGAATCCGAACAAACGCTTTCCACAAAGAATGCCATTGTAAACTGAATAGAATAAAACAGATATTTTTCGAAAAACACTAAGCCAATGTTTGTTATGGTTACATTGAATTACGTAGTTTTAGTATTCCTTCAGATCTCCTCAGTTATGGTATGAATCCCTTCAATCTCTTTCCATTATGAACACCAATGAAAGCTTAAGAGAATGTCATGAAGAATTATGAAAAAATAGTAAGTGGATGTTTTCTAAAGTTTTATAAGATTACATAGTTACTAAGCATTGCTATCTCCTCAGTGCTGCTATGAATTCGTTCAATCTCTTTCCACAAAAAATGCCATTGTAAACTGAATAGAATAAAAAGGGGGATTTGGGAAAAACACTAAGCCAATGTTTGTTATGGTTACATTGTTTTAGTATTCCTTGATATCTTTTCAGTACTTGTATGAATCCCTTAAATCCCTTTCCACTATGAACACCATTGCAAGCTTAATAGAATGCTATGTAGAATTATGTAAAAACAGTAAGTATATATTGTAAGTAAGTATAGTTACTAAGTATTGCTATCTCCATAGTTCTTGTATGAATCCGAACAAACGTTTTCCAAAAGGAATGCCATTGTAAACTGAATAGAATAAAACAGATATTTTTCGAAAAACGCTAAGCCAATGTTTGTTATGGTTACATTGAATTACGTAGTTTTAGTATTCCTTCAGATCTCCTCAGTTATGGTATAAATCCCTTCAATCTCTTTCCATTATGAACACCAACAAAAGCTTAAGAGAATGTCATGAAGAATTATGAAAAAATAGTAAGTGGATGTTTTCTAAAGTTTTATAAGATTACATAGTTACTAAGCACTGCTAACTCCTCAGTGCTGCTATGAATTCGTTCAATCTCTTTCCACAAAAAATGCCATTGTAAACTGAATAGAATAAAAAGGGGGATTTTGGAAAAACACTAAGCCAATGTTTGTTATGGTTACATTGAGTTACATTGTTTTAGTATTCCTTGATATCTCCTCAGTACTTGTATGAATCCCCTAAATCCCTTTCCACTATGAACACCATTGCAAGCTTAATAGAATGCTATGTAGAATTATGTAAAAACAGTAAGTATATATTGTAAGTTATAGTTACTAAGTATTGCTATCTCCATAGTTCTTGTATGAATCCGAACAAACGCTTTCCACAAAGAATGCCATTGTAAACTGAATAGAATAAAACAGATATTTTTCGAAAAACACTAAGCCAATGTTTGTTATGGTTACATTGAATTACGTAGTTTTAGTATTCCTTCAGATCTCCTCAGTACTTGTATGAATCCCTTCAATCCCTTTCCACAATTTACACCAGTGAAAGCTTAATAGAATATGGAGAATTATGAAGAACAGTAAGTGGATGTTTGTTATACTTATATAAGTTTACATAGTTAACTAAGCATTGCTATCTCCTTAGTGTTGGTATGAATTCGTTCAATCTCTTTCCAGAAAGAATGCCAATGTAAAGAATAGAATATTAAGGGGGATTTTTGAAAAACATTAAGCCAATGTTTGTTATGGTTACATTGAGTTACATTGTTTCAGTATTCCTTGATAACTCCTCAGTACTTGTATGAATGCCTTCCTTCCCTTTCCACTATGAACACCAGTGAAAGCTTAATAGAATGCTTTGTAGGATTATGTAAAAACAGTAAGTATATATTGTAAGTAAGTTATAGTTACTAAGTATTGCTATCTCCATAGTTCTTGTATGAATCCGAACAAACGCTTTCCACAAAGAATGCCATTGTAAACTGAATAGAATAAAACAGATATTTTTCGAAAAACACTAAGCCAATGTTTGTTATGGTTACATTGAATTACGTAGTTTTAGTATTCCTTCAGATCTCCTCAGTACTTGTATGAATCCCTTCAATCTCTTTCCATTATGAACACCAATGAAAGCTTAAGAGAATGTCATGAAGAATTATGAAAAAATAGTAAGTGGATGTTTTCTAAAGTTTTATAAGATTACATAGTTACTAAGCATTGCTATCTCCTCAGTGCTGCTATGAATTCGTTCAATCTCTTTCCACAAAAAATGCCATTGTAAACTGAATAGAATAAAAAGGGGGATTTGGGAAAAACACTAAGCCAATGTTTGTTATGGTTACATTGAGTTACATTGTTTTAGTATTCCTTGATATCTTTTCAGTACTTGTATGAATCCCTTAAATCCCTTTCCACTATGAACACCATTGCAAGCTTAATAGAATGCTATGTAGAATTATGTAAAAACAGTAAGTATATATTGTAAGTAAGTTATAGTTACTAAGTATTGCTATCTCCATAGTTCTTGTATGAATCCGAACAAACGCTTTCCACAAAGAATGCCATTGTAAACTGAATAGAATAAAACAGATATTTTTCGAAAAACACTAAGCCAATGTTTGTTATGGTTACATTGAATTACGTAGTTTTAGTATTCCTTCAGATCTCCTCAGTTATGGTATGAATCCCTTCAATCTCTTTCCATTATGAACACCAATGAAAGCTTAAGAGAATGTCATGAAGAATTATGAAAAAATAGTAAGTGGATGTTTTCTAAAGTTTTATAAGATTACATAGTTACTAAGCATTGCTATCTCCTCAGTGCTGCTATGAATTCGTTCAATCTCTTTCCACAAAAAATGCCATTGTAAACTGAATAGAATAAAAAGGGGGATTTGGGAAAAACACTAAGCCAATGTTTGTTATGGTTACATTGAGTTACATTGTTTTAGTATTCCTTGATATCTTTTCAGTACTTGTATGAATCCCTTAAATCCCTTTCCACTATGAACACCATTGCAAGCTTAATAGAATGCTATGTAGAATTATGTAAAAACAGTAAGTATATATTGTAAGTAAGTATAGTTACTAAGTATTGCTATCTCCATAGTTCTTGTATGAATCCGAACAAACGCTTTCCACAAGGAATGCCATTGTAAACTGAATAGAATAAAACAGATATTTTTCGAAAAACGCTAAGCCAATGTTTGTTATGGTTACATTGAATTACGTAGTTTTAGTATTCCTTCAGATCCCCTCAGTTATGGTATGAATCCCTTCAATCTCTTTCCATTATGAACACCAACGAAAGCTTAAGAGAATGTCATGAAGAATTATGAAAAAATAGTAAGTGGATGTTTTCTAAAGTTTTATAAGATTACATAGTTACTAAGCATTGCTATCTCCTCAGTGCTGCTATGAATTCGTTCAATCTCTTTCCACAAAAAATGCCATTGTAAACTGAATAGAATAAAAAGGGGGATTTGGGAAAAACACTAAGCCAATGTTTGTTATGGTTACATTGAGTTACATTGTTTTAGTATTCCTTGATATCTTTTCAGTACTTGTATGAATCCCTTAAATCCCTTTCCACTATGAACACCATTGCAAGCTTAATAGAATGCTATGTAGAATTATGTAAAAACAGTAAGTATATATTGTAAGTAAGTTATAGTTACTAAGTATTGCTATCTCCATAGTTCTTGTATGAATCCGAACAAACGCTTTCCACAAAGAATGCCATTGTAAACTGAATAGAATAAAACAGATATTTTTCGAAAAACACTAAGCCAATGTTTGTTATGGTTACATTGAATTACGTAGTTTTAGTATTCCTTCAGATCTCCTCAGTTATGGTATGAATCCCTTCAATCTCTTTCCATTATGAACACCAATGAAAGCTTAAGAGAATGTCATGAAGAATTATGAAAAAATAGTAAGTGGATGTTTTCTAAAGTTTTATAAGATTACATAGTTACTAAGCATTGCTATCTCCTCAGTGCTGCTATGAATTCGTTCAATCTCTTTCCACAAAAAATGCCATTGTAAACTGAATAGAATAAAAAGGGGGATTTGGGAAAAACACTAAGCCAATGTTTGTTATGGTTACATTGTTTTAGTATTCCTTGATATCTTTTCAGTACTTGTATGAATCCCTTAAATCCCTTTCCACTATGAACACCATTGCAAGCTTAATAGAATGCTATGTAGAATTATGTAAAAACAGTAAGTATATATTGTAAGTAAGTATAGTTACTAAGTATTGCTATCTCCATAGTTCTTGTATGAATCCGAACAAACGTTTTCCAAAAGGAATGCCATTGTAAACTGAATAGAATAAAACAGATATTTTTCGAAAAACGCTAAGCCAATGTTTGTTATGGTTACATTGAATTACGTAGTTTTAGTATTCCTTCAGATCTCCTCAGTTATGGTATAAATCCCTTCAATCTCTTTCCATTATGAACACCAACGAAAGCTTAAGAGAATGTCATGAAGAATTATGAAAAAATAGTAAGTGGATGTTTTCTAAAGTTTTATAAGATTACATAGTTACTAAGCACTGCTAACTCCTCAGTGCTGCTATGAATTCGTTCAATCTCTTTCCACAAAAAATGCCATTGTAAACTGAATAGAATAAAAAGGGGGATTTTGGAAAAACACTAAGCCAATGTTTGTTATGGTTACATTGAGTTACATTGTTTTAGTATTTTTTGATATCTCCTCAGTACTTGTATGAATCCCCTAAATCCCTTTCCACTATGAACACCATTGCAAGCTTAATAGAATGCTATGTAGAATTATGTAAAAACAGTAAGTATATATTGTAAGTTATAGTTACTAAGTATTGCTATCTCCATAGTTCTTGTATGAATCCGAACAAACGCTTTCCACAAAGAATGCCATTGTAAAGTGAATAGAATAAAACAGATATTTTTCGAAAAACACTAAGCCAATGTTTGTTATGGTTACATTGAATTACGTAGTTTTAGTATTCCTTCAGATCTCCTCAGTACTTGTATGAATCCCTTCAATCCCTTTCCACAATTTACACCAGTGAAAGCTTAATAGAATATGGAGAATTATGAAGAACAGTAAGTGGATGTTTGTTATACTTATATAAGTTTACATAGTTAACTAAGCATTGCTATCTCCTTAGTGTTGGTATGAATTCGTTCAATCTCTTTCCAGAAAGAATGCCAATGTAAAGAATAGAATATTAAGGGGGATTTTTGAAAAACATTAAGCCAATGTTTGTTATGGTTACATTGAGTTACATTGTTTCAGTATTCCTTGATAACTCCTCAGTACTTGTATGAATGCCTTCCTTCCCTTTCCACTATGAACACCAGTGAAAGCTTAATAGAATGCTTTGTAGGATTATGTAAAAACAGTAAGTATATATTGTAAGTAAGTTATAGTTACTAAGTATTGCTATCTCCATAGTTCTTGTATGAATCCGAACAAACGCTTTCCACAAAGAATGCCATTGTAAACTGAATAGAATAAAACAGATATTTTTCGAAAAACACTAAGCCAATGTTTGTTATGGTTACATTGAATTACGTAGTTTTAGTATTCCTTCAGATCTCCTCAGTACTTGTATGAATCCCTTCAATCTCTTTCCATTATGAACACCAATGAAAGCTTAAGAGAATGTCATGAAGAATTATGAAAAAATAGTAAGTGGATGTTTTCTAAAGTTTTATAAGATTACATAGTTACTAAGCATTGCTATCTCCTCAGTGCTGCTATGAATTCGTTCAATCTCTTTCCACAAAAAATGCCATTGTAAACTGAATAGAATAAAAAGGGGGATTTGGGAAAAACACTAAGCCAATGTTTGTTATGGTTACATTGAGTTACATTGTTTTAGTATTCCTTGATATCTTTTCAGTACTTGTATGAATCCCTTAAATCCCTTTCCACTATGAACACCATTGCAAGCTTAATAGAATGCTATGTAGAATTATGTAAAAACAGTAAGTATATATTGTAAGTAAGTTATAGTTACTAAGTATTGCTATCTCCATAGTTCTTGTATGAATCCGAACAAACGCTTTCCACAAAGAATGCCATTGTAAACTGAATAGAATAAAACAGATATTTTTCGAAAAACACTAAGCCAATGTTTGTTATGGTTACATTGAATTACGTAGTTTTAGTATTCCTTCAGATCTCCTCAGTTATGGTATGAATCCCTTCAATCTCTTTCCATTATGAACACCAATGAAAGCTTAAGAGAATGTCATGAAGAATTATGAAAAAATAGTAAGTGGATGTTTTCTAAAGTTTTATAAGATTACATAGTTACTAAGCATTGCTATCTCCTCAGTGCTGCTATGAATTCGTTCAATCTCTTTCCACAAAAAATGCCATTGTAAACTGAATAGAATAAAAAGGGGGATTTGGGAAAAACACTAAGCCAATGTTTGTTATGGTTACATTGAGTTACATTGTTTTAGTATTCCTTGATATCTTTTCAGTACTTGTATGAATCCCTTAAATCCCTTTCCACTATGAACACCATTGCAAGCTTAATAGAATGCTATGTAGAATTATGTAAAAACAGTAAGTATATATTGTAAGTAAGTTATAGTTACTAAGTATTGCTATCTCCATAGTTCTTGTATGAATCCGAACAAACGCTTTCCACAAAGAATGCCATTGTAAAGTGAATAGAATAAAACAGATATTTTTCGAAAAACACTAAGCCAATGTTTGTTATGGTTACATTGAATTACGTAGTTTTAGTATTCCTTCAGATCTCCTCAGTTATGGTATGAATCCCTTCAATCTCTTTCCATTATGAACACCAACGAAAGCTTAAGAGAATGTCATGAAGAATTATGAAAAAATAGTAAGTGGATGTTTTCTAAAGTTTTATAAGATTACATAGTTACTAAGCATTGCTATCTCCTCAGTGCTGCTATGAATTCGTTCAATCTCTTTCCACAAAAAATGCCATTGTAAACTGAATAGAATAAAAAGGGGGATTTGGGAAAAACACTAAGCCAATGTTTGTTATGGTTACATTGAGTTGCATTGTTTTAGTATTCCTTGATATCTTTTCAGTACTTGTATGAATCCCTTAAATCCCTTTCCACTATGAACACCATTGCAAGCTTAATAGAATGCTATGTAGAATTATGTAAAAACAGTAAGTATATATTGTAAGTAAGTTATAGTTACTAAGTATTGCTATCTCCATAGTTCTTGTATGAATCCGAACAAACGCTTTCCACAAAGAATGCCATTGTAAACTGAATAGAATAAAACAGATATTTTTCGAAAAACACTAAGCCAATGTTTGTTATGGTTACATTGAATTACGTAGTTTTAGTATTCCTTCAGATCTCCTCAGTTATGGTATGAATCCCTTCAATCTCTTTCCATTATGAACACCAACGAAAGCTTAAGAGAATGTCATGAAGAATTATGAAAAAATAGTAAGTGGATGTTTTCTAAAGTTTTATAAGATTACATAGTTACTAAGCATTGCTATCTCCTCAGTGCTGCTATGAATTCGTTCAATCTCTTTCCACAAAAAATGCCATTGTAAACTGAATAGAATAAAAAGGGGGATTTGGGAAAAACACTAAGCCAATGTTTGTTATGGTTACATTGAGTTACATTGTTTTAGTATTCCTTGATATCTTTTCAGTACTTGTATGAATCCCTTAAATCCCTTTCCACTATGAACACCATTGCAAGCTTAATAGAATGCTATGTAGAATTATGTAAAAACAGTAAGTATATATTGTAAGTAAGTTATAGTTACTAAGTATTGCTATCTCCATAGTTCTTGTATGAATCCGAACAAACGCTTTCCACAAAGAATGCCATTGTAAACTGAATAGAATAAAACAGATATTTTTCGAAAAACACTAAGCCAATGTTTGTTATGGTTACATTGAATTACGTAGTTTTAGTATTCCTTCAGATCTCCTCAGTTATGGTATGAATCCCTTCAATCTCTTTCCATTATGAACACCAATGAAAGCTTAAGAGAATGTCATGAAGAATTATGAAAAAATAGTAAGTGGATGTTTTCTAAAGTTTTATAAGATTACATAGTTACTAAGCATTGCTATCTCCTCAGTGCTGCTATGAATTCGTTCAATCTCTTTCCACAAAAAATGCCATTGTAAACTGAATAGAATAAAAAGGGGGATTTGGGAAAAACACTAAGCCAATGTTTGTTATGGTTACATTGTTTTAGTATTCCTTGATATCTTTTCAGTACTTGTATGAATCCCTTAAATCCCTTTCCACTATGAACACCATTGCAAGCTTAATAGAATGCTATGTAGAATTATGTAAAAACAGTAAGTATATATTGTAAGTAAGTATAGTTACTAAGTATTGCTATCTCCACAGTTCTTGTATGAATCCGAACAAACGCTTTCCACAAGGAATGCCATTGTAAACTGAATAGAATAAAACAGATATTTTTCGAAAAACGCTAAGCCAATGTTTGTTATGGTTACATTGAATTACGTAGTTTTAGTATTCCTTCAGATCTCCTCAGTTATGGTATAAATCCCTTCAATCTCTTTCCATTATGAACACCAACGAAAGCTTAAGAGAATGTCATGAAGAATTATGAAAAAATAGTAAGTGGATGTTTTCTAAAGTTTTATAAGATTACATAGTTACTAAGCACTGCTAACTCCTCAGTGCTGCTATGAATTCGTTCAATCTCTTTCCACAAAAAATGCCATTGTAAACTGAATAGAATAAAAAGGGGGATTTTGGAAAAACACTAAGCCAATGTTTGTTATGGTTACATTGAGTTACATTGTTTTAGTATTCCTTGATATCTCCTCAGTACTTGTATGAATCCCCTAAATCCCTTTCCACTATGAACACCATTGCAAGCTTAATAGAATGCTATGTAGAATTATGTAAAAACAGTAAGTATATATTGTAAGTTATAGTTACTAAGTATTGCTATCTCCATAGTTCTTGTATGAATCCGAACAAACGCTTTCCACAAAGAATGCCATTGTAAAGTGAATAGAATAAAACAGATATTTTTCGAAAAACACTAAGCCAATGTTTGTTATGGTTACATTGAATTACGTAGTTTTAGTATTCCTTCAGATCTCCTCAGTACTTGTATGAATCCCTTCAATCCCTTTCCACAATTTACACCAGTGAAAGCTTAATAGAATATGGAGAATTATGAAGAACAGTAAGTGGATGTTTGTTATACTTATATAAGTTTACATAGTTAACTAAGCATTGCTATCTCCTTAGTGTTGGTATGAATTCGTTCAATCTCTTTCCAGAAAGAATGCCAATGTAAAGAATAGAATATTAAGGGGGATTTTTGAAAAACATTAAGCCAATGTTTGTTATGGTTACATTGAGTTACATTGTTTCAGTATTCCTTGATAACTCCTCAGTACTTGTATGAATGCCTTCCTTCCCTTTCCACTATGAACACCAGTGAAAGCTTAATAGAATGCTTTGTAGGATTATGTAAAAACAGTAAGTATATATTGTAAGTAAGTTATAGTTACTAAGTATTGCTATCTCCATAGTTCTTGTATGAATCCGAACAAACGCTTTCCACAAAGAATGCCATTGTAAACTGAATAGAATAAAACAGATATTTTTCGAAAAACACTAAGCCAATGTTTGTTATGGTTACATTGAATTACGTAGTTTTAGTATTCCTTCAGATCTCCTCAGTACTTGTATGAATCCCTTCAATCTCTTTCCATTATGAACACCAATGAAAGCTTAAGAGAATGTCATGAAGAATTATGAAAAAATAGTAAGTGGATGTTTTCTAAAGTTTTATAAGATTACATAGTTACTAAGCATTGCTATCTCCTCAGTGCTGCTATGAATTCGTTCAATCTCTTTCCACAAAAAATGCCATTGTAAACTGAATAGAATAAAAAGGGGGATTTGGGAAAAACACTAAGCCAATGTTTGTTATGGTTACATTGAGTTACATTGTTTTAGTATTCCTTGATATCTTTTCAGTACTTGTATGAATCCCTTAAATCCCTTTCCACTATGAACACCATAGCAAGCTTAATAGAATGCTATGTAGAATTATGTAAAAACAGTAAGTATATATTGTAAGTAAGTTATAGTTACTAAGTATTGCTATCTCCATAGTTCTTGTATGAATCCGAACAAACGCTTTCCACAAAGAATGCCATTGTAAACTGAATAGAATAAAACAGATATTTTTCGAAAAACACTAAGCCAATGTTTGTTATGGTTACATTGAATTACGTAGTTTTAGTATTCCTTCAGATCTCCTCAGTACTTGTATGAATCCCTTCAATCTCTTTCCATTATGAACACCAATGAAAGCTTAAGAGAATGTCATGAAGAATTATGAAAAAATAGTAAGTGGATGTTTTCTAAAGTTTTATAAGATTACATAGTTACTAAGCATTGCTATCTCCTCAGTGCTGCTATGAATTCGTTCAATCTCTTTCCACAAAAAATGCCATTGTAAACTGAATAGAATAAAAAGGGGGATTTGGGAAAAACACTAAGCCAATGTTTGTTATGGTTACATTGAGTTACATTGTTTTAGTATTCCTTGATATCTTTTCAGTACTTGTATGAATCCCTTAAATCCCTTTCCACTATGAACACCATTGCAAGCTTAATAGAATGCTATGTAGAATTATGTAAAAACAGTAAGTATATATTGTAAGTAAGTTATAGTTACTAAGTATTGCTATCTCCATAGTTCTTGTATGAATCCGAACAAACGCTTTCCACAAAGAATGCCATTGTAAACAGAATAGAATAAAACAGATATTTTTCGAAAAACACTAAGCCAATGTTTGTTATGGTTACATTGAATTACGTAGTTTTAGTATTCCTTCAGATCTCCTCAGTTATGGTATGAATCCCTTCAATCTCTTTCCATTATGAACACCAATGAAAGCTTAAGAGAATGTCATGAAGAATTATGAAAAAATAGTAAGTGGATGTTTTCTAAAGTTTTATAAGATTACATAGTTACTAAGCATTGCTATCTCCTCAGTGCTGCTATGAATTCGTTCAATCTCTTTCCACAAAAAATGCCATTGTAAACTGAATAGAATAAAAAGGGGGATTTGGGAAAAACACTAAGCCAATGTTTGTTATGGTTACATTGAGTTACATTGTTTTAGTATTCCTTGATATCTTTTCAGTACTTGTATGAATCCCTTAAATCCCTTTCCACTATGAACACCATTGCAAGCTTAATAGAATGCTATGTAGAATTATGTAAAAACAGTAAGTATATATTGTAAGTAAGTTATAGTTACTAAGTATTGCTATCTCCATAGTTCTTGTATGAATCCGAACAAACGCTTTCCACAAAGAATGCCATTGTAAAGTGAATAGAATAAAACAGATATTTTTCGAAAAACACTAAGCCAATGTTTGTTATGGTTACATTGAATTACGTAGTTTTAGTATTCCTTCAGATCTCCTCAGTTATGGTATGAATCCCTTCAATCTCTTTCCATTATGAACACCAACGAAAGCTTAAGAGAATGTCATGAAGAATTATGAAAAAATAGTAAGTGGATGTTTTCTAAAGTTTTATAAGATTACATAGTTACTAAGCATTGCTATCTCCTCAGTGCTGCTATGAATTCGTTCAATCTCTTTCCACAAAAAATGCCATTGTAAACTGAATAGAATAAAAAGGGGGATTTGGGAAAAACACTAAGCCAATGTTTGTTATGGTTACATTGAGTTGCATTGTTTTAGTATTCCTTGATATCTTTTCAGTACTTGTATGAATCCCTTAAATCCCTTTCCACTATGAACACCATTGCAAGCTTAATAGAATGCTATGTAGAATTATGTAAAAACAGTAAGTATATATTGTAAGTAAGTTATAGTTACTAAGTATTGCTATCTCCATAGTTCTTGTATGAATCCGAACAAACGCTTTCCACAAAGAATGCCATTGTAAACTGAATAGAATAAAACAGATATTTTTCGAAAAACACTAAGCCAATGTTTGTTATGGTTACATTGAATTACGTAGTTTTAGTATTCCTTCAGATCTCCTCAGTTATGGTATGAATCCCTTCAATCTCTTTCCATTATGAACACCAACGAAAGCTTAAGAGAATGTCATGAAGAATTATGAAAAAATAGTAAGTGGATGTTTTCTAAAGTTTTATAAGATTACATAGTTACTAAGCATTGCTATCTCCTCAGTGCTGCTATGAATTCGTTCAATCTCTTTCCACAAAAGATGCCATTGTAAACTGAATAGAATAAAAAGGGGGATTTGGGAAAAACACTAAGCCAATGTTTGTTATGGTTACATTGAGTTACATTGTTTTAGTATTCCTTGATATCTTTTCAGTACTTGTATGAATCCCTTAAATCCCTTTCCACTATGAACACCATTGCAAGCTTAATAGAATGCTATGTAGAATTATGTAAAAACAGTAAGTATATATTGTAAGTAAGTTATAGTTACTAAGTATTGCTATCTCCATAGTTCTTGTATGAATCCGAACAAACGCTTTCCACAAAGAATGCCATTGTAAACTGAATAGAATAAAACAGATATTTTTCGAAAAACACTAAGCCAATGTTTGTTATGGTTACATTGAATTACGTAGTTTTAGTATTCCTTCAGATCTCCTCAGTTATGGTATGAATCCCTTCAATCTCTTTCCATTATGAACACCAATGAAAGCTTAAGAGAATGTCATGAAGAATTATGAAAAAATAGTAAGTGGATGTTTTCTAAAGTTTTATAAGATTACATAGTTACTAAGCATTGCTATCTCCTCAGTGCTGCTATGAATTCGTTCAATCTCTTTCCACAAAAAATGCCATTGTAAACTGAATAGAATAAAAAGGGGGATTTGGGAAAAACACTAAGCCAATGTTTGTTATGGTTACATTGTTTTAGTATTCCTTGATATCTTTTCAGTACTTGTATGAATCCCTTAAATCCCTTTCCACTATGAACACCATTGCAAGCTTAATAGAATGCTATGTAGAATTATGTAAAAACAGTAAGTATATATTGTAAGTAAGTATAGTTACTAAGTATTGCTATCTCCATAGTTCTTGTATGAATCCGAACAAACGCTTTCCACAAGGAATGCCATTGTAAACTGAATAGAATAAAACAGATATTTTTCGAAAAACGCTAAGCCAATGTTTGTTATGGTTACATTGAATTACGTAGTTTTAGTATTCCTTCAGATCTCCTCAGTTATGGTATAAATCCCTTCAATCTCTTTCCATTATGAACACCAACGAAAGCTTAAGAGAATGTCATGAAGAATTATGAAAAAATAGTAAGTGGATGTTTTCTAAAGTTTTATAAGATTACATAGTTACTAAGCACTGCTAACTCCTCAGTGCTGCTATGAATTCGTTCAATCTCTTTCCACAAAAAATGCCATTGTAAACTGAATAGAATAAAAAGGGGGATTTGGGAAAAACACTAAGCCAATGTTTGTTATGGTTACATTGAGTTACATTGTTTTAGTATTCCTTGATATCTCCTCAGTACTTGTATGAATCCCCTAAATCCCTTTCCACTATGAACACCATTGCAAGCTTAATAGAATGCTATGTAGAATTATGTAAAAACAGTAAGTATATATTGTAAGTTATAGTTACTAAGTATTGCTATCTCCATAGTTCTTGTATGAATCCGAACAAACGCTTTCCACAAAGAATGCCATTGTAAAGTGAATAGAATAAAACAGATATTTTTCGAAAAACACTAAGCCAATGTTTGTTATGGTTACATTGAATTACGTAGTTTTAGTATTCCTTCAGATCTCCTCAGTACTTGTATGAATCCCTTCAATCCCTTTCCACAATTTACACCAGTGAAAGCTTAATAGAATATGGAGAATTATGAAGAACAGTAAGTGGATGTTTGTTATACTTATATAAGTTTACATAGTTAACTAAGCATTGCTATCTCCTTAGTGTTGGTATGAATTCGTTCAATCTCTTTCCAGAAAGAATGCCAATGTAAAGAATAGAATATTAAGGGGGATTTTTGAAAAACATTAAGCCAATGTTTGTTATGGTTACATTGAGTTACATTGTTTCAGTATTCCTTGATAACTCCTCAGTACTTGTATGAATGCCTTCCTTCCCTTTCCACTATGAACACCAGTGAAAGCTTAATAGAATGCTTTGTAGGATTATGTAAAAACAGTAAGTATATATTGTAAGTAAGTTATAGTTACTAAGTATTGCTATCTCCATAGTTCTTGTATGAATCCGAACAAACGCTTTCCACAAAGAATGCCATTGTAAACTGAATAGAATAAAACAGATATTTTTCGAAAAACATTAAGCCAATGTTTGTTATGGTTACATTGAATTACGTAGTTTTAGTTTTCCTTCAGATCTCCTCAGTTATGGTATGAATCCCTTCAATCTCTTTCCATTATGAACGCCAACGAAAGCTTAAGAGAATGTCATGAAGAATTATGAAAAAATAGTAAGTGGATGTTTTCTAAAGTTTTATAAGATTACATAGTTACTAAGCTTTGCTATCTCCTCAGTGCTGCTATGAATTCGTTCAATCTCTTTCCACAAAGAATGCCATTGTAAACTGAATAGAATAAAATGGTTAATTTTCGAAAAACACTAAGCCAATGTCTGTTATGGTTACATTGAATAACGCAGTTTTACTAAGGATTGCTACCTTCTCTGTGCTGGTATGAATTCGTTCAATTTCTTTCCACAAAGAATGCCATTGTAAACTGAATAGAATAAAACAGATATTTTTCGAAAAACACTAAGCCAATGTTTGTTATGGTTACATTGAATTACGTAGTTTTAGTATTCCTTCAGATCTCCTCAGTTATGGTATGAATCCCTTCAATCTCTTTCCATTATGAACACCAATGAAAGCTTAAGAGAATGTCATGAAGAATTATGAAAAAATAGTAAGTGGATGTTTTCTAAAGTTTTATAAGATTACATAGTTACTAAGCATTGCTATCTCCTCAGTGCTGCTATGAATTCGTTCAATCTCTTTCCACAAAAAATGCCATTGTAAACTGAATAGAATAAAAAGGGGGATTTGGGAAAAACACTAAGCCAATGTTTGTTATGGTTACATTGTTTTAGTATTCCTTGATATCTTTTCAGTACTTGTATGAATCCCTTAAATCCCTTTCCACTATGAACACCATTGCAAGCTTAATAGAATGCTATGTAGAATTATGTAAAAACAGTAAGTATATATTGTAAGTAAGTATAGTTACTAAGTATTGCTATCTCCATAGTTCTTGTATGAATCCGAACAAACGCTTTCCACAAGGAATGCCATTGTAAACTGAATAGAATAAAACAGATATTTTTCGAAAAACGCTAAGCCAATGTTTGTTATGGTTACATTGAGTTACATTGTTTTAGTATTCCTTGATATCTCCTCAGTACTTGTATGAATCCCCTAAATCCCTTTCCACTATGAACACCATTGCAAGCTTAATAGAATGCTATGTAGAATTATGTAAAAACAGTAAGTATATATTGTAAGTTATAGTTACTAAGTATTGCTATCTCCATAGTTCTTGTATGAATCCGAACAAACGCTTTCCACAAAGAATGCCATTGTAAAGTGAATAGAATAAAACAGATATTTTTCGAAAAACACTAAGCCAATGTTTGTTATGGTTACATTGAATTACGTAGTTTTAGTATTCCTTCAGATCTCCTCAGTACTTGTATGAATCCCTTCAATCCCTTTCCACAATTTACACCAGTGAAAGCTTAATAGAATATGGAGAATTATGAAGAACAGTAAGTGGATGTTTGTTATACTTATATAAGTTTACATAGTTAACTAAGCATTGCTATCTCCTTAGTGTTGGTATGAATTCGTTCAATCTCTTTCCAGAAAGAATGCCAATGTAAAGAATAGAATATTAAGGGGGATTTTTGAAAAACATTAAGCCAATGTTTGTTATGGTTACATTGAGTTACATTGTTTCAGTATTCCTTGATAACTCCTCAGTACTTGTATGAATGCCTTCCTTCCCTTTCCACTATGAACACCAGTGAAAGCTTAATAGAATGCTTTGTAGGATTATGTAAAAACAGTAAGTATATATTGTAAGTAAGTTATAGTTACTAAGTATTGCTATCTCCATAGTTCTTGTATGAATCCGAACAAACGCTTTCCACAAAGAATGCCATTGTAAACTGAATAGAATAAAACAGATATTTTTCGAAAAACATTAAGCCAATGTTTGTTATGGTTACATTGAATTACGTAGTTTTAGTTTTCCTTCAGATCTCCTCAGTTATGGTATGAATCCCTTCAATCTCTTTCCATTATGAACGCCAACGAAAGCTTAAGAGAATGTCATGAAGAATTATGAAAAAATAGTAAGTGGATGTTTTCTAAAGTTTTATAAGATTACATAGTTACTAAGCTTTGCTATCTCCTCAGTGCTGCTATGAATTCGTTCAATCTCTTTCCACAAAGAATGCCATTGTAAACTGAATAGAATAAAATGGTTAATTTTCGAAAAACACTAAGCCAATGTCTGTTATGGTTACATTGAATAACGCAGTTTTACTAAGGATTGCTACCTTCTCTGTGCTGGTATGAATTCGTTCAATTTCTTTCCACAAAGAATGCCATTGTAAACTGAATAGAATAAAATGGTTAATTTTCGAAAAACACTAAGCCAATGTTTGTTATGGTTACATTGAGTTACATTGTATTTGTGTTCCTTTATAGCTCCTCAGTACTTTTATGAATCCCTTAAATCCCTTTCCACTATGAACAGCATTCAAAGCTTAATGGAATGATATGTAGAATTAAGTAAAAATAGTAAGTATATATTTTAATTATAGTTACTAAGTATTGCTAACTCCATAGTTCTTGTATGTATCCGAAAAACTCTTTCCACAAACAATCCATTATAAACTGAAAGGAATAAAACAATTATTTTTCGAAAAAAACCCTAAGCCAATGTTTGTTATGGTTACATTGAATTACGTAGTTTTAGTATTCCTTAACATATCCTCAGTTATGGTATGGTTACATTGAATTACTTAGTTTTGGGATTCCTTGAGATATCCTCAGTTATGGTATGAATCCCTTCAATCTCCTTCTACTATGAACACCAGTGAAAGCTTAATAGAATGTCATGGATAATTATAAAAAAATAGTAAGTGATTGTTTTCTATAGTTTTATAAGATTATATAGTTACTAAGCATTGCTATATAACCAATGCTGATATCAATTCCTTTAATCTCTTTCCACAAAGAATGCCGTTGTAAACTGATTAGAAGAAAAGGTTAATTTTTGAAAACGCTAAGCCAATGTTTGTTATGGTTACATTGAGTTACATTGTTTTAGTATTCCTTGATATCTCCTCAGTACTTGTATGAATCCCTTAAATCCCTTTCCACTATGAACACCATTGCAAGCTTAATAGAATGCTATGTAGAATTATGTAAAAACAGTAAGTATATATTGTAAGTAAGTTATAGTTACTAAGTATTGCTATCTCCATGGTTCTTGTATGAATCCGAACAAACGCTTTCCACAAAGAATGCCATTGTAAACTGAATAGAATAAAATGGTTAATTTTCGAAAAACACTAAGCCAATTTTTGTTATGGTTACATTGAATTACGCAGTTTTACTAAGGATTGCTACCTTCTCTGTGCTGGTATGAATTCGTTCAATTTCTTTCCACAAAGAATGCCATTGTAAACTGAATAGAATAAAATGGTTAATTTTCGAAAAACACTAAGCCAATGTTTGTTATGGTTACATTGAGTTACATTGTATTTGTATTCCTTTATAGCTCCTCAGTACTTTTATGAATCCCTTAAATCCCTTTCCACTATGAACAGCATTCAAAGCTTAATGGAATGATATGTAGAATTAAGTAAAAATAGTAAGTATATATTTTAATTATAGTTACTAAGTATTGCTAACTCCATAGTTCTTGTATGAATCCGAAAAACTCTTTCCACAAACAATCCATTATAAACTGAAAGGAATAAAACAATTATTTTTCGAAAAAAACCCTAAGCCAATGTTTGTTATGGTTACATTGAATTACGTAGTTTTAGTATTCCTTAACATATCCTCAGTTATGGTATGGTTACATTGAATTACTTAGTTTTGGGATTCCTTGAGATATCCTCAGTTATGGTATGAATCCCTTCAATCTCCTTCTACTATGAACACCAGTGAAAGCTTAATAGAATGTCATGGATAATTATAAAAAAATAGTAAGTGATTGTTTTCTATAGTTTTATAAGATTATATAGTTACTAAGCATTGCTATATAACCAATGCTGATATCAATTCGTTTAATCTCTTTCCACAAAGAATGCCGTTGTAAACTGATTAGAAGAAAAGGTTAATTTTTGAAAACGCTAAGCCAATGTTTGTTATGGTTACATTGAGTTACATTGTTTTAGTATTCCTTGATATCTCCTCAGTACTTGTATGAATCCCTTAAATCCCTTTCCACTATGAACACCATTGCAAGCTTAATAGAATGCTATGTAGAATTATGTAAAAACAGTAAGTATATATTGTAAGTAAGTTATAGTTACTAAGTATTGCTATCTCCATAGTTCTTGTATGAATCCGAACAAACGCTTTCCACAAAGAATGCCATTGTAAAGTGAATAGAATAAAACAGATATTTTTCGAAAAACACTAAGCCAATGTTTGTTATGGTTACATTGAATTACGTAGTTTTAGTATTCCTTCAGATCTCCTCAGTTATGGTATGAATCCCTTCAATCTCTTTCCATTATGAACACCAACGAAAGCTTAAGAGAATGTCATGAAGAATTATGAAAAAATAGTAAGTGGATGTTTTCTAAAGTTTTATAAGATTACATAGTTACTAAGCATTGCTATCTCCTCAGTGCTGCTATGAATTCGTTCAATCTCTTTCCACAAAAAATGCCATTGTAAACTGAATAGAATAAAAAGGGGGATTTGGGAAAAACACTAAGCCAATGTTTGTTATGGTTACATTGAGTTACATTGTTTTAGTATTCCTTGATATCTTTTCAGTACTTGTATGAATCCCTTAAATCCCTTTCCACTATGAACACCATTGCAAGCTTAATAGAATGCTATGTAGAATTATGTAAAAACAGTAAGTATATATTGTAAGTAAGTTATAGTTACTAAGTATTGCTATCTCCATAGTTCTTGTATGAATCCGAACAAACGCTTTCCACAAAGAATGCCATTGTAAAGTGAATAGAATAAAACAGATATTTTTCGAAAAACACTAAGCCAATGTTTGTTATGGTTACATTGAATTACGTAGTTTTAGTATTCCTTCAGATCTCCTCAGTTATGGTATGAATCCCTTCAATCTCTTTCCATTATGAACACCAACGAAAGCTTAAGAGAATGTCATGAAGAATTATGAAAAAATAGTAAGTGGATGTTTTCTAAAGTTTTATAAGATTACATAGTTACTAAGCATTGCTATCTCCTCAGTGCTGCTATGAATTCGTTCAATCTCTTTCCACAAAAAATGCCATTGTAAACTGAATAGAATAAAAAGGGGGATTTGGGAAAAACACTAAGCCAATGTTTGTTATGGTTACATTGAGTTACATTGTTTTAGTATTCCTTGATATCTTTTCAGTACTTGTATGAATCCCTTAAATCCCTTTCCACTATGAACACCATTGCAAGCTTAATAGAATGCTATGTAGAATTATGTAAAAACAGTAAGTATATATTGTAAGTAAGTTATAGTTACTAAGTATTGCTATCTCCATAGTTCTTGTATGAATCCGAACAAACGCTTTCCACAAAGAATGCCATTGTAAACTGAATAGAATAAAACAGATATTTTTCGAAAAACACTAAGCCAATGTTTG
Organism: Heteronotia binoei; assembly: GCF_032191835.1. Classification (NCBI taxonomy): domain Eukaryota; kingdom Metazoa; phylum Chordata; class Lepidosauria; order Squamata; family Gekkonidae; genus Heteronotia; species Heteronotia binoei. The sequence goes on from NC_083223.1 coordinate 28,372,185, forward strand.
TTATGGTTACATTGAATTACGTAGTTTTAGTATTCCTTCAGATCTCCTCAGTTATGGTATGAATCCCTTCAATCTCTTTCCATTATGAACACCAACGAAAGCTTAAGAGAATGTCATGAAGAATTATGAAAAAATAGTAAGTGGATGTTTTCTAAAGTTTTATAAGATTACATAGTTACTAAGCATTGCTATCTCCTCAGTGCTGCTATGAATTCGTTCAATCTCTTTCCACAAAAAATGCCATTGTAAACTGAATAGAATAAAAAGGGGGATTTGGGAAAAACACTAAGCCAATGTTTGTTATGGTTACATTGAGTTACATTGTTTTAGTATTCCTTGATATCTTTTCAGTACTTGTATGAATCCCTTAAATCCCTTTCCACTATGAACACCATTGCAAGCTTAATAGAATGCTATGTAGAATTATGTAAAAACAGTAAGTATATATTGTAAGTAAGTTATAGTTACTAAGTATTGCTATCTCCATAGTTCTTGTATGAATCCGAACAAACGCTTTCCACAAAGAATGCCATTGTAAACTGAATAGAATAAAACAGATATTTTTCGAAAAACACTAAGCCAATGTTTGTTATGGTTACATTGAATTACGTAGTTTTAGTATTCCTTCAGATCTCCTCAGTTATGGTATGAATCCCTTCAATCTCTTTCCATTATGAACACCAATGAAAGCTTAAGAGAATGTCATGAAGAATTATGAAAAAATAGTAAGTGGATGTTTTCTAAAGTTTTATAAGATTACATAGTTACTAAGCATTGCTATCTCCTCAGTGCTGCTATGAATTCGTTCAATCTCTTTCCACAAAAAATGCCATTGTAAACTGAATAGAATAAAAAGGGGGATTTGGGAAAAACACTAAGCCAATGTTTGTTATGGTTACATTGTTTTAGTATTCCTTGATATCTTTTCAGTACTTGTATGAATCCCTTAAATCCCTTTCCACTATGAACACCATTGCAAGCTTAATAGAATGCTATGTAGAATTATGTAAAAACAGTAAGTATATATTGTAAGTAAGTATAGTTACTAAGTATTGCTATCTCCATAGTTCTTGTATGAATCCGAACAAACGCTTTCCACAAGGAATGCCATTGTAAACTGAATAGAATAAAACAGATATTTTTCGAAAAACGCTAAGCCAATGTTTGTTATGGTTACATTGAGTTACATTGTTTTAGTATTCCTTGATATCTCCTCAGTACTTGTATGAATCCCCTAAATCCCTTTCCACTATGAACACCATTGCAAGCTTAATAGAATGCTATGTAGAATTATGTAAAAACAGTAAGTATATATTGTAAGTTATAGTTACTAAGTATTGCTATCTCCATAGTTCTTGTATGAATCCGAACAAACGCTTTCCACAAAGAATGCCATTGTAAAGTGAATAGAATAAAACAGATATTTTTCGAAAAACACTAAGCCAATGTTTGTTATGGTTACATTGAATTACGTAGTTTTAGTATTCCTTCAGATCTCCTCAGTACTTGTATGAATCCCTTCAATCCCTTTCCACAATTTACACCAGTGAAAGCTTAATAGAATATGGAGAATTATGAAGAACAGTAAGTGGATGTTTGTTATACTTATATAAGTTTACATAGTTAACTAAGCATTGCTATCTCCTTAGTGTTGGTATGAATTCGTTCAATCTCTTTCCAGAAAGAATGCCAATGTAAAGAATAGAATATTAAGGGGGATTTTTGAAAAACATTAAGCCAATGTTTGTTATGGTTACATTGAGTTACATTGTTTCAGTATTCCTTGATAACTCCTCAGTACTTGTATGAATGCCTTCCTTCCCTTTCCACTATGAACACCAGTGAAAGCTTAATAGAATGCTTTGTAGGATTATGTAAAAACAGTAAGTATATATTGTAAGTAAGTTATAGTTACTAAGTATTGCTATCTCCATAGTTCTTGTATGAATCCGAACAAACGCTTTCCACAAAGAATGCCATTGTAAACTGAATAGAATAAAACAGATATTTTTCGAAAAACATTAAGCCAATGTTTGTTATGGTTACATTGAATTACGTAGTTTTAGTTTTCCTTCAGATCTCCTCAGTTATGGTATGAATCCCTTCAATCTCTTTCCATTATGAACGCCAACGAAAGCTTAAGAGAATGTCATGAAGAATTATGAAAAAATAGTAAGTGGATGTTTTCTAAAGTTTTATAAGATTACATAGTTACTAAGCTTTGCTATCTCCTCAGTGCTGCTATGAATTCGTTCAATCTCTTTCCACAAAGAATGCCATTGTAAACTGAATAGAATAAAATGGTTAATTTTCGAAAAACACTAAGCCAATGTCTGTTATGGTTACATTGAATAACGCAGTTTTACTAAGGATTGCTACCTTCTCTGTGCTGGTATGAATTCGTTCAATTTCTTTCCACAAAGAATGCCATTGTAAACTGAATAGAATAAAATGGTTAATTTTCGAAAAACACTAAGCCAATGTTTGTTATGGTTACATTGAGTTACATTGTATTTGTGTTCCTTTATAGCTCCTCAGTACTTTTATGAATCCCTTAAATCCCTTTCCACTATGAACAGCATTCAAAGCTTAATGGAATGATATGTAGAATTAAGTAAAAATAGTAAGTATATATTTTAATTATAGTTACTAAGTATTGCTAACTCCATAGTTCTTGTATGTATCCGAAAAACTCTTTCCACAAACAATCCATTATAAACTGAAAGGAATAAAACAATTATTTTTCGAAAAAAACCCTAAGCCAATGTTTGTTATGGTTACATTGAATTACGTAGTTTTAGTATTCCTTAACATATCCTCAGTTATGGTATGGTTACATTGAATTACTTAGTTTTGGGATTCCTTGAGATATCCTCAGTTATGGTATGAATCCCTTCAATCTCCTTCTACTATGAACACCAGTGAAAGCTTAATAGAATGTCATGGATAATTATAAAAAAATAGTAAGTGATTGTTTTCTATAGTTTTATAAGATTATATAGTTACTAAGCATTGCTATATAACCAATGCTGATATCAATTCCTTTAATCTCTTTCCACAAAGAATGCCGTTGTAAACTGATTAGAAGAAAAGGTTAATTTTTGAAAACGCTAAGCCAATGTTTGTTATGGTTACATTGAGTTACATTGTTTTAGTATTCCTTGATATCTCCTCAGTACTTGTATGAATCCCTTAAATCCCTTTCCACTATGAACACCATTGCAAGCTTAATAGAATGCTATGTAGAATTATGTAAAAACAGTAAGTATATATTGTAAGTAAGTTATAGTTACTAAGTATTGCTATCTCCATGGTTCTTGTATGAATCCGAACAAACGCTTTCCACAAAGAATGCCATTGTAAACTGAATAGAATAAAATGGTTAATTTTCGAAAAACACTAAGCCAATTTTTGTTATGGTTACATTGAATTACGCAGTTTTACTAAGGATTGCTACCTTCTCTGTGCTGGTATGAATTCGTTCAATTTCTTTCCACAAAGAATGCCATTGTAAACTGAATAGAATAAAATGGTTAATTTTCGAAAAACACTAAGCCAATGTTTGTTATGGTTACATTGAGTTACATTGTATTTGTATTCCTTTATAGCTCCTCAGTACTTTTATGAATCCCTTAAATCCCTTTCCACTATGAACAGCATTCAAAGCTTAATGGAATGATATGTAGAATTAAGTAAAAATAGTAAGTATATATTTTAATTATAGTTACTAAGTATTGCTAACTCCATAGTTCTTGTATGAATCCGAAAAACTCTTTCCACAAACAATCCATTATAAACTGAAAGGAATAAAACAATTATTTTTCGAAAAAAACCCTAAGCCAATGTTTGTTATGGTTACATTGAATTACGTAGTTTTAGTATTCCTTAACATATCCTCAGTTATGGTATGGTTACATTGAATTACTTAGTTTTGGGATTCCTTGAGATATCCTCAGTTATGGTATGAATCCCTTCAATCTCCTTCTACTATGAACACCAGTGAAAGCTTAATAGAATGTCATGGATAATTATAAAAAAATAGTAAGTGATTGTTTTCTATAGTTTTATAAGATTATATAGTTACTAAGCATTGCTATATAACCAATGCTGATATCAATTCGTTTAATCTCTTTCCACAAAGAATGCCGTTGTAAACTGATTAGAAGAAAAGGTTAATTTTTGAAAACGCTAAGCCAATGTTTGTTATGGTTACATTGAGTTACATTGTTTTAGTATTCCTTGATATCTCCTCAGTACTTGTATGAATCCCTTAAATCCCTTTCCACTATGAACACCATTGCAAGCTTAATAGAATGCTATGTAGAATTATGTAAAAACAGTAAGTATATATTGTAAGTAAGTTATAGTTACTAAGTATTGCTATCTCCATAGTTCTTGTATGAATCCGAACAAACGCTTTCCACAAAGAATGCCATTGTAAAGTGAATAGAATAAAACAGATATTTTTCGAAAAACACTAAGCCAATGTTTGTTATGGTTACATTGAATTACGTAGTTTTAGTATTCCTTCAGATCTCCTCAGTTATGGTATGAATCCCTTCAATCTCTTTCCATTATGAACACCAACGAAAGCTTAAGAGAATGTCATGAAGAATTATGAAAAAATAGTAAGTGGATGTTTTCTAAAGTTTTATAAGATTACATAGTTACTAAGCATTGCTATCTCCTCAGTGCTGCTATGAATTCGTTCTATCTCTTTCCACAAAAAATGCCATTGTAAACTGAATAGAATAAAAAGGGGGATTTGGGAAAAACACTAAGCCAATGTTTGTTATGGTTACATTGAGTTACATTGTTTTAGTATTCCTTGATATCTTTTCAGTACTTGTATGAATCCCTTAAATCCCTTTCCACTATGAACACCATTGCAAGCTTAATAGAATGCTATGTAGAATTATGTAAAAACAGTAAGTATATATTGTAAGTAAGTTATAGTTACTAAGTATTGCTATCTCCATAGTTCTTGTATGAATCCGAACAAACGCTTTCCACAAAGAATGCCATTGTAAACTGAATAGAATAAAACAGATATTTTTCGAAAAACACTAAGCCAATGTTTGTTATGGTTACATTGAATTACGTAGTTTTAGTATTCCTTCAGATCTCCTCAGTTATGGTATGAATCCCTTCAATCTCTTTCCATTATGAACACCAACGAAAGCTTAAGAGAATGTCATGAAGAATTATGAAAAAATAGTAAGTGGATGTTTTCTAAAGTTTTATAAGATTACATAGTTACTAAGCATTGCTATCTCCTCAGTGCTGCTATGAATTCGTTCAATCTCTTTCCACAAAAAATGCCATTGTAAACTGAATAGAATAAAAAGGGGGATTTGGGAAAAACACTAAGCCAATGTTTGTTATGGTTACATTGTTTTAGTATTCCTTGATATCTTTTCAGTACTTGTATGAATCCCTTAAATCCCTTTCCACTATGAACACCATTGCAAGCTTAATAGAATGCTATGTAGAATTATGTAAAAACAGTAAGTATATATTGTAAGTAAGTTATAGTTACTAAGTATTGCTATCTCCATAGTTCTTGTATGAATCCGAACAAACGCTTTCCACAAAGAATGCCATTGTAAACTGAATAGAATAAAACAGATATTTTTCGAAAAACACTAAGCCAATGTTTGTTATGGTTACATTGAATTACGTAGTTTTAGTATTCCTTCAGATCTCCTCAGTTATGGTATGAATCCCTTCAATCTCTTTCCATTATGAACACCAATGAAAGCTTAAGAGAATGTCATGAAGAATTATGAAAAAATAGTAAGTGGATGTTTTCTAAAGTTTTATAAGATTACATAGTTACTAAGCATTGCTATCTCCTCAGTGCTGCTATGAATTCGTTCAATCTCTTTCCACAAAAAATGCCATTGTAAACTGAATAGAATAAAAAGGGGGATTTGGGAAAAACACTAAGCCAATGTTTGTTATGGTTACATTGTTTTAGTATTCCTTGATATCTTTTCAGTACTTGTATGAATCCCTTAAATCCCTTTCCACTATGAACACCATTGCAAGCTTAATAGAATGCTATGTAGAATTATGTAAAAACAGTAAGTATATATTGTAAGTATAGTTACTAAGTATTGCTATCTCCATAGTTCTTGTATGAATCCGAACAAACGCTTTCCACAAGGAATGCCATTGTAAACTGAATAGAATAAAACAGATATTTTTCGAAAAACGCTAAGCCAATGTTTGTTATGGTTACATTGAATTACGTAGTTTTAGTATTCCTTCAGATCTCCTCAGTTATGGTATAAATCCCTTCAATCTCTTTCCATTATGAACACCAACGAAAGCTTAAGAGAATGTCATGAAGAATTATGAAAAAATAGTAAGTGGATGTTTTCTAAAGTTTTATAAGATTACATAGTTACTAAGCACTGCTAACTCCTCAGTGCTGCTATGAATTCGTTCAATCTCTTTCCACAAAAAATGCCATTGTAAACTGAATAGAAGAAAAAGGGGGATTTTGGAAAAACACTAAGCCAATGTTTGTTATGGTTACATTGAGTTACATTGTTTTAGTATTCCTTGATATCTCCTCAGTACTTGTATGAATCCCCTAAATCCCTTTCCACTATGAACACCATTGCAAGCTTAATAGAATGCTATGTAGAATTATGTAAAAACAGTAAGTATATATTGTAAGTTATAGTTACTAAGTATTGCTATCTCCATAGTTCTTGTATGAATCCGAACAAACGCTTTCCACAAAGAATGCCATTGTAAAGTGAATAGAATAAAACAGATATTTTTCGAAAAACACTAAGCCAATGTTTGTTATGGTTACATTGAATTACGTAGTTTTAGTATTCCTTCAGATCTCCTCAGTACTTGTATGAATCCCTTCAATCCCTTTCCACAATTTACACCAGTGAAAGCTTAATAGAATATGGAGAATTATGAAGAACAGTAAGTGGATGTTTGTTATACTTATATAAGTTTACATAGTTAACTAAGCATTGCTATCTCCTTAGTGTTGGTATGAATTCGTTCAATCTCTTTCCAGAAAGAATGCCAATGTAAAGAATAGAATATTAAGGGGGATTTTTGAAAAACATTAAGCCAATGTTTGTTATGGTTACATTGAGTTACATTGTTTCAGTATTCCTTGATAACTCCTCAGTACTTGTATGAATGCCTTCCTTCCCTTTCCACTATGAACACCAGTGAAAGCTTAATAGAATGCTTTGTAGGATTATGTAAAAACAGTAAGTATATATTGTAAGTAAGTTATAGTTACTAAGTATTGCTATCTCCATAGTTCTTGTATGAATCCGAACAAACGCTTTCCACAAAGAATGCCATTGTAAACTGAATAGAATAAAACAGATATTTTTCGAAAAACATTAAGCCAATGTTTGTTATGGTTACATTGAATTACGTAGTTTTAGTTTTCCTTCAGATCTCCTCAGTTATGGTATGAATCCCTTCAATCTCTTTCCATTATGAACGCCAACGAAAGCTTAAGAGAATGTCATGAAGAATTATGAAAAAATAGTAAGTGGATGTTTTCTAAAGTTTTATAAGATTACATAGTTACTAAGCTTTGCTATCTCCTCAGTGCTGCTATGAATTCGTTCAATCTCTTTCCACAAAGAATGCCATTGTAAACTGAATAGAATAAAATGGTTAATTTTCGAAAAACACTAAGCCAATGTCTGTTATGGTTACATTGAATAACGCAGTTTTACTAAGGATTGCTACCTTCTCTGTGCTGGTATGAATTCGTTCAATTTCTTTCCACAAAGAATGCCATTGTAAACTGAATAGAATAAAATGGTTAATTTTCGAAAAACACTAAGCCAATGTTTGTTATGGTTACATTGAGTTACATTGTATTTGTGTTCCTTTATAGCTCCTCAGTACTTTTATGAATCCCTTAAATCCCTTTCCACTATGAACAGCATTCAAAGCTTAATGGAATGATATGTAGAATTAAGTAAAAATAGTAAGTATATATTTTAATTATAGTTACTAAGTATTGCTAACTCCATAGTTCTTGTATGTATCCGAAAAACTCTTTCCACAAACAATCCATTATAAACTGAAAGGAATAAAACAATTATTTTTCGAAAAAAACCCTAAGCCAATGTTTGTTATGGTTACATTGAATTACGTAGTTTTAGTATTCCTTAACATATCCTCAGTTATGGTATGGTTACATTGAATTACTTAGTTTTGGGATTCCTTGAGATATCCTCAGTTATGGTATGAATCCCTTCAATCTCCTTCTACTATGAACACCAGTGAAAGCTTAATAGAATGTCATGGATAATTATAAAAAAATAGTAAGTGATTGTTTTCTATAGTTTTATAAGATTATATAGTTACTAAGCATTGCTATATAACCAATGCTGATATCAATTCCTTTAATCTCTTTCCACAAAGAATGCCGTTGTAAACTGATTAGAAGAAAAGGTTAATTTTTGAAAACGCTAAGCCAATGTTTGTTATGGTTACATTGAATTACGTAGTTTTAGTATTCCTTCAGATCTCCTCAGTTATGGTATGAATCCCTTCAATCTCTTTCCATTATGAACACCAACGAAAGCTTAAGAGAATGTCATGAAGAATTATGAAAAAATAGTAAGTGGATGTTTTCTAAAGTTTTATAAGATTACATAGTTACTAAGCATTGCTATCTCCTCAGTGCTGCTATGAATTCGTTCAATCTCTTTCCACAAAAAATGCCATTGTAAACTGAATAGAATAAAAAGGGGGATTTGGGAAAAACACTAAGCCAATGTTTGTTATGGTTACATTGAGTTACATTGTTTTAGTATTCCTTGATATCTTTTCAGTACTTGTATGAATCCCTTAAATCCCTTTCCACTATGAACACCATTGCAAGCTTAATAGAATGCTATGTAGAATTATGTAAAAACAGTAAGTATATATTGTAAGTAAGTATAGTTACTAAGTATTGCTATCTCCATAGTTCTTGTATGAATCCGAACAAACGCTTTCCACAAGGAATGCCATTGTAAACTGAATAGACTAAAACAGATATTTTTCGAAAAACGCTAAGCCAATGTTTGTTATGGTTACATTGAATTACGTAGTTTTAGTATTCCTTCAGATCTCCTCAGTACTTGTATGAATCCCTTCAATCTCTTTCCATTATGAACACCAACGAAAGCTTAAGAGAATGTCATGAAGAATTATGAAAAAATAGTAAGTGGATGTTTTCTAAAGTTTTATAAGATTACATAGTTACTAAGCATTGCTATCTCCTCAGTGCTGCTATGAATTCGTTCTATCTCTTTCCACAAAAAATGCCATTGTAAACTGAATAGAATAAAAAGGGGGATTTTCGAAAAACACAAAGCCAATGTTTGTTATGGTTACATTGAATTACGTAGTTTTAGTATTCCTTCAGATCTCCTCACTTATGCTATGAATCCCTTCAATCTCTTTCCTCTATGAACACCAGTGAAAGCGTAATAGAATGTCATGGAGAATGATGAGAAAACAGTAAGTGGATGTTTGTTATAGTTATATAAGTTTACATAGTTAACTATGAATTGCTATCTCCTCGGTGCTGGTATGAATTCGTTCAATCTCTTTCCACAAAAATGCCATTGTAAACTGAAGAGATGAAAGTGGGTAATTTTCGAAAAACACTATGCCAATGTTTGTTATGGTTACATTGAGTTACATTGTTTTAGTATTCCTTGATATCTTTTCAGTACTTGTATGAATCCCTTAAATCCCTTTCCACTATGAACACCATTGCAAGCTTAATAGAATGCTATGTAGAATTATGTAAAAACAGTAAGTATATATTGTAAGTTATAGTTACTAAGTATTGCTATCTTCATAGTTCTTGTATGAATCCGAACAAACGCTTTCCACAAAGAATGCCATTGTAAACTGAATAGAATAAAACAGATATTTTTCGAAAAACACTAAGCCAACGTTTGTTATGGTTACATTGAATTACGTAGTTTTAGTATTCCTTCAGATCTCCTCAGTACTTGTATGAATCCCTTCAATCCCTTTCCACAATTTACACCAGTGAAAGCTTAATAGAATATGGAGAATTATGAAGAACAGTAAGTGGATGTTTGTTATACTTATATAAGTTTACATAGTTAACTAAGCATTGCTATCTCCTTAGTGTTGGTATGAATTCGTTCAATCTCTTTCCAGAAAGAATGCCTTTGTAAAGAATAGAATATTAAGGGGGATTTTCGAAAAACATTAAGCCAATGTTTGTTATGGTTACATTGAGTTACATTGTTTTAGTATTCCTTGATAACTCCTCAGTACTTGTATGAAACCCTTCAATCCCTTTCCACTATGAACACCTTTGAAAGCTTAATAGAATGCCATGGAGAATTATGAAAAAACAGTAAGGGGATGTTTGTTGTAGTTATATAAGTTTACATATTTACTAAACTTTGTTATCTTCTCTGTGCTGTTATGAATTCGTTCAATCTCTTTCCACATAGCATGCCATTGTAAATTGAATAGAAGAAAACGGGTAATTTTCGAAAAACACTAAGCCAATGTTTGTTATGGTTACATTGAGTTACATTGTTTTAGTATTCCTTGATATCTCCTCAGTACTTGTATGAATGCCTTCCATCCCTTTCCACTATGAACACCAGTGAAAGCTTAATAGAATGCTTTGTAGGATTATGTAAAAACAGTAAGTATATATTGTAAGAAAGTTATAGTTACTAAGTATTGCTATCTCCATAGTTCTTGTATGAATCCGAAAAAACTCTTCCCACAAAGAATGCCATTGTAGACTGAATAGAATAAAACGGTTAATTTTCGAAAAACACTCAGCCAATGTTTGTTATGGTTTCATTGAATTACGTAGTTTTAGTATTCCTTCAGATCTCCTCAGTACTTGTATGAATCCCTTCAATCCCTTTCCACTATGAACACAAGTGAAAGCTTAATAGAATGCTATGTAGAATGATGTAAAAACAGTACGTATATATTGTAATTATATTTACTAAGTATTGCTATCACCACAAAGAATGCCATTGTAAACTGAATAGAATAAACAGTTATTTTTCGAAAAAACAGTAAGCCAATTTTTGTTATGGTTACACTGAGTTACATTGATTTAGTATTCCTTGATATCTCCTCAGTACTTGTATGAATCCCTTAATTCCCTTTCCACTTTGAACACCAGTGAAAGCTTAATAGAATGTCATGGAGAATTATGAAAAAACAGTCAGTGGATGTTTGTAATAGTTATATAAGTTTTCATAGATAATTAAGCATTGCTATCTCCTCAGTGCTGGTATGAATTCGTTCAATCTCTTTCCACAAAGAATGCCTTTGTAAACGGAATAGAATAAAAAGGGGGATTTTGGAAAAACACTAAGCCAATGTTTGTTATGGTTACATTGAGTTACATTGTTTTAGTATTCCTTGATATCTTTTCAGTACTTGTATGAATCCCTTAAATCGCTTTCCACTATGAACACCATTGCAAGCTTAATAGAATGCTATGTAGAATTATGTAAAAACACTAAGTATATATTGTAAGTAAGTTATACTTACTAAGTATTGCTATCTCCATGGTTCTTGCATGAATCCGAACAAACTCTTTCCACAAAGAATGCCATTGTAAACTGAATAGAATAAAACGGTTAATTTTCTAAAAACACTAAGCCAATTTTTGTTATGGTTACATTAAATTACATTGTTTTAGTATTCCTTGATATGTCCTCAGTACTTGCATGAATCCCTTCGATCCCTTTCCACTATGAACACCTGTGGAAGCTTAATAGAATTTCATTGAGAATTATGAAAAAGGAGTAATTGGATGTTTGTTATAGTTATATAGGATTACATATTTAGTAAGCATTGGCATCTCCTCAGTGCTGGCATGAATTCGTTGAATCTCTTTCTACAAAGAATGCTATTGTAAACTGAATAGAATAAAACGGTTAATTTTCGAAAAACACTAAGCCAATGTTTGTTATGGTTACATTGAATTACGCAGTTTTACTAAGGATTGCTACCTTCTCTGTGCTGGTATGAATTCGTTCAATTTCTTTCCACAAAGAGTGCCATTGTAAACTGAATAGAATAAAATGGTTAATTTTCGAAAAACACTAAGCCAATGTTTGTTATGGTTACATTGAGTTACATTGTTTTAGTATTCCTTTATAGCTCCTCAGTTCTTTTATGAATCCCTTAAATCCCTTTCCACTATGAACAGCATTGAAAGCTTAATAGAATGATATGTAGAATTAAGTAAAAATAGTAAGTATATATTTTAAGTTATAGTTACTAAGTATTACTAACTCCATAGTTCTTGTATGAATCTGAAGAAACTCTTTCCACAAACAATCCATTATAAACTGAAAGGAATAAAACAATTATTTTTCGAAAAAAACCCTAAGCCAATGTTTGTTATGGTTACATTGAATTACGTAGTTTTAGTATTTCTTAACATATCCTCAGTTATGGTATGGTTACATTGAATTACTTAGTTTTGGTATTCCTTGAGATATCCTCAGTTATGGGATGAATCCCTTCAATCTCTTTCTACTATGAACACCAGTGAAAGCTTAATAGAATGTCATGGATAATTATAAAAAAATAGTAAGTGGATGTTTTCTATAGTTTTATAAGATTATATAGTTACTAAGCATTGCTATATACTCAATGCTGATATCAATTCGTTTAATCTCTTTCCACAAAGAATGCCATTGTAAACTGAATAGAAGAAAAGGTTAATTTTTGAAAACGCTAAGCCAATGTTTGTTATGGTTACATTGAGTTACATTGTTTTAGTATTCCTTGATATCTCCTCAGTACTTGTATGAATCCCTTAAATCCCTTTCCACTATGAACACCAGTGAAGGCTTAATAGAATGTCATGGAGAATTATGAAAAAATAGTAAGTGTATGTTTTCTATTGTTTTATAAGATTACATAGTTACTAAGCATTGCTGTCTCCTCAGTGCTGATATCAATTCGTTCAATCTCTTTCCACAAAGAATGCCGTTGTAAACTGAGTAGAATAAAACGGGTAATGTTAGAAAAACACTTAGGCAATATTTGTTAATGTTACATTGAGTTACATTGTTTTAGTATTGCTTGATATCTCCTCTGTACTTGCATGAATCCCTTCAATCTTTTTCTTTTCTTTTTTTTTTTAAACTTTAAATTTTTTATTAATTTTTCAACTATAACCAACAACCTTAATACACTCTAAACAACAAAACAATTACAATAAAGTACATAGCTTATCTTCATGGCATAAGTACTATTGAATCTAAGCAGAGCACCACTACCGTTTTCTATCCTTTCACAGTGTTGCCTGTGTCATCCATATTTCTAATACATTATCATTCATTATATAACATAGGATTTGGGAAAAATTTCTTCAATAGTATGAGAAAGTAATATATTTCTTTGGAATATGCTTTTCAAAGTCTTCATCTGAGTTTAACAGCTTTTCAAATGTTGTTAATGGCCTATCAATTACATCTGTAATTCTAGGATTATGTAAAATATAATGCAGTTGTTGGTATTGGAACCATGGGATCAATATTTTGTACTGAGTTTCCAATTGTGTTTTCGTTAACATTTGTTTATTTTTAATAATGTTTTGAAATTGGTATATGCCAGCATCTCTCCAGACTTTAAAGTCCTTAGTTTCACGACCTGGTTTAAACCATGCTTGTCCCAAGAAACTTGCCATTGGTGAGATGGATGGTATTAGAGTTTTTTTTATATTTATCCCAGATTTTTAAAGTTAAGGATAAATCCCTTCAATCTCTTTCCACTATGAACACCCGTGAAAGCTTAATAGAATGTAATGGAGAGTTATGAAAGAACAGTAAGTGGGTGTTTTTTATACTTTTATACGTTTACATAGTTACTAAGCACTGCTATCTCCTCAGTACTGGTATGCATCCGTTTAATCTCTTTCTACTATGAACCCCAAAGGAAGCTTAATAGAATGATATGAAGAATTATGGAAAAAAAAGTAGATTTTTTTATAATTACATAACTTTATTTAGTTACTAAGGATTTCTAACTCCTGTGTGTGTGTATGAATACGATCAATCTCTTTCATCAAAGAATTGCATTCTAAACTTATTAGCATAACACGTTCAATTTTGGACAAACACTAAGCCAATGTTTGTTAAGGTTACGTTAAATTACATAGTTTTAGTATTCCTTGATATCTCCTCAGTGCTGGAATGAATCCGTTAACTCTCTTTTCACTATGAACACCAATGTAAGCTTAATAGAACGCTATGGAGAATTATGGAAGAACAGTAAGTAGATGCTTGTTATAATTTTATATGATTGCATAATTACTAAGCATTGCTATCTCGTCTGTGCTGGTATGAATTCGTTCAATCTTTTTCCACAAAGAATGCCATTGTAAACTGAATAGAAGAAAAAGGGTAATTTTCGAAAAACACTAAGCCAATGTTTATTATGGTTACATTGAGTTACATAGTTTTAATATACCTTGATATCTCTTCAGTACTGGTATGAATACTTTCAATCTCTTTCCACTATGAACACCAGTGAAAACTTAATAGAATAACATGTACAATTATGATTAAACAGTAAGTAGATGTTTGTTTACTAAGCATTACTAAGTATTGCTATGTCCTCAGTGCTGGTATGAATCAATTCAATCTCTTTCCTGAAAGAATGCCATTGTAAACTGAATAGAATAAAATGGTTAATTTTCCAAAATCACTAAGCCAATGCTTGTTATGGTTTCATTGAGTTACATAGTTTTAGTATTCCTTGATATATACTCAGTGCTGATATGAATCCTTTCAATCTCTTTCCACTATGAACACCAGTGAAAGCTTAATAGAATAACATGCACAATTATGAATAAACAGTAAGTAGATGTTTTTTATATTTTTATAAGCTTACATAGTTACTAAGCACTGCTATCTCCTCAGTACTGGTATGAATCCTTTTAATCTTTTCCCACTATGAACACCAAAGGAAGCTTAATAGAATGCTATGAAGAATTATGGAATAAAAATAAGTAGATGTTTTTTGTAGTTACATAAGTGTATATAGTTACTAAGGATTTCTAACTCCTCAGTACTGGTATGAATCCCTTCAATCGTTTTCCAGTATGAAAAGCAGTGAAAGCTTAATAGAACAACATGGAGAATTATGAAACAACAGTAAGTGGATGTATGTTATAATTATGTAAGATTACATTGTTATTAAGCATTGCTATCTCCGCAGTGCTGGTATGAATTCGTTCAACCTCTTTCTACGAAGAATGCAATTGTAAACTGAATAGAATAAAATGGTTAATTTTCGAAAAACACAAAGCCAATGTTTTTTATGGTTACATTGAGTTACATAGCTTTAGTATTCCTTGATATCTCCTCAGTTCTGGTAAGAATCCGTTTAATCTCTTTCCACTATGAACACCAAAGGAAGATTAATAGAATGCTTTGAAGAATAATAGAAAAAAACAAACAAATGTTTTTTATAGTTACATAAGCTTATATAGTTACTAAGGATTTCTAACTCCTCTGTGAATATGTTCAATCTCTTTAAAAAAGAATGCCATTGTAAACTTATTAGAATAAAACGGTCAATTATTGAAAACACTAAGCCAATGTTTGTTATAGTTACGTTGAATTACATAGTTTTAGTATTCCTTGATATCTCCTCAGTGCTGGAATGAATCCGTTAACTCTCTTTCCACTATGAACACCAATATAAGCTTAATGGAACGCTATGGAGAATTATCGAAAAATAGTAAGTAGATGCTTGTTATAATTTTATATGATTACATAAGTCCTCAGTGCTGTCCTCAGTGCTTGTGTGAATCCGTTCAATCTCTTTCCACAAAGAATGCCATTATAAATTGATTAGAATAAAAGGGTTCATTTTCAAAAAACACTAAGCCAATGTTTGTTATGGTTACATTGAGTTACATAGTTTTAATATACCTTGATATCTCCTCAGTACTGGTATGAAAACCTTCAATCTCTTTCCACTATGAACACCAGTGGAAGCTTATTAGAATGTCATGGAGAATTATGAAAAAACAGTAAGTGGATTTTTTTTTTATAGTTTTATAAGATTACATAGTTTCTAAGCACTGCTATCTCCTCTGTGCTGGTATTAATCCATTCAATCTCTTTCCTCAAGTTAATTTTCGAAAAACACTAAGCCAATGTTTGTTATGGTTACATTGAATTATGCAGTTTTAGTATTCCTTGATAACTCCTCAGTACTGGTATGAATCCCTTCAATCTCTTTCCACAATGAACACCAGTAAAAGCTTAATAGAATTACATGGAGAATTATGAAAAAAACTGTAAGGAATACTAAAACTACGTAATTCAATGTAACCATAACAAACATTGGCTTAGTGTTTTTCGAGAATTAACTTTTATTCTATTCAGTTTACAATGGCATTCTTTGTGGAAAGAGATTGAACGAATTCATATCAACACTGAGGAGATAGCAATGCTTAGTTACTATGTAATCTTATAAAACTATAGAAAACATCCACTTACTATTTTTTCATAATTCTCCATGGCATTCTATTAAGCTTTCACTTGTGTTAACAGTAGAAAGGGATTGAAGGGATTCTCCGTAGCGTTCTATTAAGCTTACATTGGTGTTCATAGTGGAAAGAGAGTTAACGGATTCATTCCAGCACTGAGGAGCTACCAAGGGATACTTAATCTATGTAATCCATCGTAACCATAACAAACATTGGCTTAGTGTTTGTCGAAAATGGACCATTTTATTCTAATAAGTTTAGAATGGCTTTCTTTTTTGAAAGAGATTGAACGTATTCATACACACACGGAGGAGTTAGAAATCCTTAGTAACTATATAAACTTATGTAATTTTAAAAAACATCTACTTATTTTTTTCCATAATTCTATTCTATTCTATTCTGTTAAGCTTCCTTTGGTGTTCATAGTGGAAAGAGATTAAACGGATTCATACCAGTACTGACGAGATGGGAGTTCTTAGTAACCATGTAATCTTATAAAAGTATAAAAACATCCACTTACTGTTTTTTCATAATTCTCCATTACATTTTATTAAGCTTACTGTAACGTTAATAGAATGTCATGGAGAATTATTAAAAAACAGTAAGTGGATGTCAAAGATTTCAGGTTTCAATGGCCGATAACATCATTAGGGTTTGTAGAATCCTTCGGGCTCAAGTGCCGTGTTCTACTGGAGAAAGTTTTTCTTCCATACGTTTCGTTCTCAGCTGCGGAGAACATCCTCAGTGGCGTTGCAGCTGGAGCAGGCGCTCTGTCCTTTTTGGCTGCTGTGCATTGAGAGAATTATGGAAAAACAGTAAGTAGATGTTTGTTATAGTTATAGAAGTTTGCATAGTTACTAAGTATTGCTAACTTTTCAGTGCTTCTATGAATCCATTTAATCTCTTTCCAGAAAGAATTTCATTGTAAACTGATTTGAATAAAATGGCTCATTTTCGAAAAACACTAAGCCAATGTTTTTTATGGTTACATTGAATTACATAGTTTGAGTATTCCTTGATATCTCCTCGTACTTGTATGAATCCGTCCAATCGCTTTCTACTCTGAACACCAATGGAAGCTTAATAGAATGCTATGGAGATTTATGGAACAAGAGTATGTAGATGTTTGTTATAATTATATACGTTTACATAGTTACAAAGTATTGATAACTCCTCAGTGCTTGTATGAATCTGTTCAATCTCTTTCAAGAAAGAATGGCATTGTAAACTGATTGAATAAAATGGTTAATTTTCGAATAACACTAAACCAATGTTTGTTATGATTAAATTGAATTACATAGTTTTAGTATTCCTTGAGTTCTCCTCAGTAGTGGTATGAATCCGTCCAATCGCTTACCACTATGAACACCAATGTAAGCTTCATAGAATGCCATGGAGAATTATGGAAAAACAGTAAGTAGACATTTGTTATAGTTATATAAAATGTCATAGTTACTAAGTATTGCTTTCTTTAGTGCTTGTGTGAATTCGTTCAATCTCTTTCCACAAAGAATGCCATTGTAAACTGATTAGAATAACACGGTTAATTTTCAAAAAACACTAAGCGATTTTTTGTTATGTTTACATTGAATTACATAGTTTTATTATTCCTTGATATCTCCTCAATGTTTAATTCGTTCCGTCTCTTTCCACTATGAACACTAATGGAAGCTTAATAGAATGCTATGAAGAATTATGGAAAAACAGCAAGTAGATTTTTGTTATAGTTATGTAAGATTTCATAGTTATTAAGTATTGCTTATTCCTCAGTGCTTGTATGAATCTGATAAATCTCTTTCCACAAAGACTGCCATTATAAATTTATTAGAATAAAATTGGTAATTTTCGAAAAACACTAAGCCCAATTTTGTTATGGTTACTTTGAATTACAATTTTAGTATTCCTTGATATCTTTTCTGTGCCTGTATGAATCCCTTCAATCTCTTTCCCCTATGAACACCAATGTAAGCTTAATAGAATGCAATGGAGACTTATGCAAAAACATTAAGTAGATTTTGTTATAGTTTTATAAGATTACATAGGTACGAAGTATTGCTAACTCCTCAGTGATGAATTTGTTCAGTCTCTTTCCACTGAACACTAATGGAAGCTTAACAGAATGGTATGAAGAATTATGGAAAAACAGTAAGTAGATGTTTGTTATAGTTATGTAAGATTACATAGTTACTAAGTATTGCTAACTCCTCAGTTGCTTGTATGAATCCCATCAATCTCTTTCTACAAAGAATGCCATTGTAAACTGATTAGAATAAAATGGTTAATTTTCAAAAAACACTAAGCCAATGTTTTTTTTGGTTACATTGAATTACATAGTTTTAGTATTCCTTGATATCTCCTCAGTGCTGATATGAATCCGTTCTGTCTTTTTCCACAAAGAATGCCATTACAAACTGATTATAATAAAATGATTAATTTTCGAAAAATGATAATGTTTGTTATGTTTACATTGAATTACTTCGATTTGTATTCCTTGATATCTCCTCAGTGCTGGTATGAATCTGTTCAATCTTTTTCCACTATGAACAGCATTGTAAACTGAATAGTATGATATGGAGAATTATGGAAAACACTACGTAAATGTTTGTTATAGTTAAGATTAGATAGTGTTACTATGCTTTTCTTTTCCGTGCTTACATGCATCTTATTCTCTTTCGACAAAGAATAGCATTGTACTCTGAATAGAATGCTAATGTGAATTTTTGAAAAAGAATGAAAACTTTGTTATTTTATTTGTGTTACTAAGTATTGATATCTCCGAAGTGCTTGTGTGTATCTTCTTCTCCTTACACAATGTCTGCTGAACAGAGTGCTAAGATTAATTTTGGAAGAACACTAAGCAAACGTTTGTCATAGTTTGTTATAGTTATATTGGATTTCATTACTAAGTATTAATATCTTCTCAGTGCTATCACTGCAGTGCCCATCTTCTCTTTACACAATGAATAGTATTGTATGCTGAATACAATGCCAAGATAAATTTTGGAAGAACACTAAGCAAAAGTTTGTTATAGTTACGTTGGATTAGATAGTGTTACTTTGTATTGATATCTCCTCAGTGCTTGTATGAATCCATTCAATCTTTCCACAAAGAATAGCGTTTTAAGCTGCGTAGAATACAAGTTAATTTTCAAAAAAAAGTAAGTGAATGTTTTATATGGTTCATTGAATTATATAGTTTTATTATTCCTTGATATCTCCTCAGTGCTTAGATCAGGGGTGTCAAACATCAGGCCCGCAGAGGGCTCCAATCAGGCCCTCCAGCAACTGGCTGTACTCTGCTTCGTTTTCGCTTGCCTGCTTTTTTCTGTCACCCTTTTGTGTTTCTCCCCGGATAAGCCAGAGCAGCAAAGCAGCCTTTCCCTCTCCCCCTCTCAAGGCATTGACCATGAGATGTCTAATCAAAAGCAGGTTTGCAATTTACAGATGCGCACACCTGAACAGCACATATTCAAGACGGGTACAGCACAGACATTTTCTGCAGTTTTTGATGCAATAATTCATAATTTCAAAATGTTTGCCTTTTCAACAGTAACCCTGTTACAACAATCCAGGAACAGCAGACTGTTTTCAGTGCTTAGTTGGTAAAGATTAAGATAAGTTAGCAAAACCTGAATGGCTTTTTTGAAAAGTTTCCAATAAAAATATTTTTTAAAAGGAAATGCACTGCTATGTTGATGTGCTGCCAAAATGAAGTTACTCTAATACTATCCTAACCCTGAGTTTATTCCCAGGAATCATATTTTTTTCTGGTAGTGATGCTGCCATGTTTACTATAATTGTGCTTTGGCTCAGAGCCAGCCTGGGCAGCTAGGGGAACCTGAGAAAATCAAGCAAAGAGGGGAAGGGGAAAGAAGGGCAGGACTGAAGAAGAGAAGGGTAAACAAAAACCAAAACAAAACAAAAAACTGGGCAGTTTGCCAGGTTGCTCCAAGCAGGAAAGGTAAATCACATCACATTGAGTCGCCTTTGGAAATGAGATGGATAGAGTCAAGGGCTGGGGAAAAAAACAAACTCAGTTTATTCTAAAGATACAGATGTTTGGATGCTGCAATATATAAATTCTCAGTTCTTCCAATGCTCCTTTCCAAAAACATGCCAAGAACAGGGACAACATTTAGTCACCTTCCTCTGACTCACTGAAAAAGACTCTTAGCCAGTGGGTGTCTCTCCAACAGACACGACATGCCTTTAAAAAAAAGATTGTGCCTACCCCACCGCTTGTGTGTGACAGAAAATTGCATGGCCACCACCAAAGGCCTGCAAATTTGGAACCTAAGGATTACAGACGGGCACTTTGGGCTGTCTCAGAGATGCCTCTGAAATCAACCCAAAAAATCCTTCCACACACAAACATCTGCCGCTCATCCTCGTCCCTTACTCACCCCATCCTCCAGCCTCTGCAGTGCAACTCAAAAAGCTACCACTTCTGAAGTGGTAGCAAATTTTTGATCCAGATGCCAATCACCTCCTTGGCATCTGAAAGCAGAAGGGCACAAGTGAGGTGCCTTGGCAGTGTGAAAATGCCAAGCCGCCCCAAGTCACGTCCAGCACATAACTACTGAAAATGTATGGGGAAGCTGAGTGACAGGCATGGTGCACAACAGCCGTCTAAACATGCCCATGTCTCCCCAGGGGACGGCTTGCAGGGGAGCATGTGGAGGATTCAGGATGGCTCTTTTTGAGCTGGCCTGATTCAAGACGCCTCCCAACCTCCCCAAAATACCCATCTGTTATCACCCTAAGAGAGGTATTCTGAACTTGTTGCAAAAATAGAGTTTGGTGGTGGTGGTATAATGCTTAGAATATATCACGGATGCTTTAACACAAGAGATTTGGCCCAACCTAACCCTGCCTCCCATTCAGATTAAATGCGCATGACTGCACAAGCACATCTGCCCTCCAAGCTGCACTTGTTCTCACCCCAGACACCTATCCAGATTAAAAAGCCACCTGGATATTCCTGGTAGTTTCCCCTTGAATCGCATTTAGGTCACATATTCACTGGCTGAATGCCAGGGCATGATTTATAAGAGCAGTGTGATCATGCCAAGCCATTTCTGGGGCATTCTGGCCTCCCTCCCCAAACCCTGCTCTGAGGAGTGCCTGTGTGCTTCTCTGCTTGAGCACATACAACAGGAGACTTTTTAAAATCACTTCAATGTTATTAATTTTGTAGAATTATAAATAACACATGCAACCCAATATCATCAAAAAGTAGAACAAATAAATAAACAAGAGAACGGTATTCTTCAAAAAGTAGCACTACACTGTGGTTGAGCCACACTAGCAGTCTGAATGGGCAACCATGAACTGCTGCCAGGATCCTGCTGCTTCAACAGTCAGTGTCTGATCTCTCTGAAACAGGCCAAACTCAAGTGACTTTTTTGAAGCAGAGATAATATCACATCAATTTCCCCACATGCGTAAGATCTTCAAGTGCAACAAGGTCATCCCTAGGAAGTAAGTTAGCACAGTCTACTTTTCAGATTTTCTCTAGATTTGTTATTATTATTTTAATTGGGCCAGGGGGCTTTCCCTATGTTTCTGGTATAGTTGTCTCACCTGTTGCTCCTTTTGAGGAAGCTTTGCACTGACACATTTTGTCAGGTGAAATACTCTGCAAGTTTGTGACCTAACCAACAAAATTTCAATGCTGAGGGGTTGCGTGCTGGCCCCACATCTTTTCAGCCGCCCTGAGACACTTCGGTGAGAAGGGCGGGATATAAGTCCACTAAATAAATAAATTCAATTTATTTTTAACAGATTTGGCTCAATATTTAAATTTCATAAATGGTCATCCTCCTAAACTTGGAAGTCGACCCTTAATCTTATATACCATTCTCTCATGTTCAAGAATGGGCCTGTAATGATATATGAATGCCTTTCATGATTACTGTAAAAATAACTTTCTAGTAACTACTCCAAATCAAAAGTAATTTTCTTCTAAAAAAATTGGCACTCTCAGAAATGGTTTATTGGGAGGCACATCGCTCAAGATATGGAGGATGCCTGAGGGATCAACTCCTCAACCCCTTCTCTATTAATGCTGCCTAGCTCTACCAAATCTGCCTTTCACCTTTTTTCAATGGTCAAGGGCAAGAGCAAACCGTTGAGAGCAAAATCAATGGCAAAAATGAAACTGGTCTCCTCCTTTTTCCCAAAGGGAAACTCCAAAAGACGCATCTCATGGCGGTGAGTCTTGTACCAAAATGGTCAACGGGAGACCTGATGATCGCCAGAACCACTCCTTATCTAGCCAAGAATTCTATGAAACAATTTCGAAATTAGAATCTAATTTAGCTGAGAGGGTCTCTTTTAACAACCCTTTTAACAACCATCTAAAAAAGATGAATGAAACTCTCATCCACGCCATCGCTACAGCAAATGAGGCATTTGAACTGGCTACAACAGCTAGTGAGGACGCTAAACTTTTAAAACAATCTGAAGCTTGGAGCTGGGAGAAGACCATGAACCTAGAATATAAACTGAAAGAAAATAATTTAAATTTTGGGGGATCCCTGAAAAAGCTGAACAGGAAGAAGATGTCCACTCCTTTTTAATGAACTGGCTAGCAAAAACTCTCTAGTTAGAAGATGGCATTGCACCTCTAATAGATCGACTGGGACCCCTAATGGCACATTCACCAACTTACCCACAGGACATTCTTGTGTCTTTCCCTGACTCCTGAACAAGAGATATGATCTTGAAGGCTCAGAAACCGGCCTTACTTTCAATGACTCTAAAATAATAGTGCTCTTAGACTTACCATAAGAAACTTTGGCACTACAACGTGAATTTAAACCTACAATTGCAAAGCTCTTGGAAAACGAAGTCCACTTCCATTGGCACTCCTCTTCACAAATAGCAGTCCTTCATCAAGGCCAACGTTTGTTAGCATTAGACTTGGATTCTGCAAAACATCTTTTGATTGCTCTAAACCTAAAAAAGTAAAAGTGTAAAAGTGATCGCACCGCTTGGGAGCAGTGACCATAACGTTATTGATTTCACCGTTTTTATAAATAGAGAGTTGCCCCAAAAGACCAGCACAACCACGTTTAATTTTAAAAGGGGTAAATTCTCTGAGATGAGGAGGCATGTAAAGAGGAAACTGAAAGGAAAGGTAAATACAGTCAAAACCCTGGGGGAAGCTTGGAGGCTATTTAAAACTACAATCTTAGAAGCGCAGATAAAATATATACCACAAGTTAGGAAAGGCACAAACAAGTATAAGAAAAGGTCTGCATGGTTAACAAACAAAGTAATGGAAGCTGTAAAAGGTAAGAAGGACTCCTTTAAGCGGTGGAAAGCTAGTCTAAATGAGATTAATAAAAGGGAACACAGGATGTGACAAATCAAATGCAAGACTGTGATCAGGCAGGCAAAAAGGGACTATGAGGAGCATATTGCAAAAAACATAGACCAACAATAAAATTTTCTTCAAATATATTGAAGCAGGAAACCAGCCAGGGAGGCAGTGGGGCCCTTGGATGACCAAGGGGTCAAAGGATTACTGAAGGAGGATAGGGAAATGGCTGAGAAGCTGAATGCATTTTTTGCCTCCGTCTTCACTGTGGATGATGAGAAGTGTTTGCCTGCTCCAGAACCACTAATTTTGGAAGGGGTGTTGAAAGACCTGAGTCAGATTGAGGTGACAAGAGAGGAGGTCCTACAACTGATAGACGAATTAAAAACTAATAAGACACCAGGTCCAGGTGGCATACATCCAAGAGTTCTGAAAGAACAAAGGTGAACTTGTGGCTCTTCTGACAAAAATATGTAATCTTTCATTGAAATCTGCCTCTGTTCCTGAGGACTGGAAGGTAGCAAATGTCACCCCCATCTTTAAAAAGGGTTCCAGAGAAGATCCGGGAAACTACAGGCCAGTCAGTCTGACTTCAATACCAGGAAAGTTGGTAGAAACCATTATCAAGGACTGAATGAGTAGGCACATTGATGAACACATGGACAAAGGAGACCCGATAGATATTGTTTACCTTGACTTCCAGAAAGCTTTTGATACAGTTCCTCATCAAAGGCTCCTTAGTAAGCTCAAGAGTCATGGAGTAAAAGGACAGGTCCTCTTGTGGCTCAAAAACTGACTAATTAATAGGAAGCAGAGAGTATAAATGGGCAGTCTTCACAGTGGAAGATGGTAAGCAGTGGAGTGCCGCAGGGCTCAGTACTGGGTCCCATGCTCTTTAACTTGTTCATAAATGATTTGGAGTTGAGAGTAAGCAGTGAAATGGTCAAGTTTGCAGATGACACGAAATTGTTCAGGGTGGTGAGAACCAGAGAGGATTGTGAGACACTCCAAAGGGATGTGTTGAGGCTGGGTGAGTGGGCATCAACGTGGCAGATGATGTTCAATGTGGCCAAGTGCAAAGTAATGCACATAGGGGCCAAGAATCCCAGCTACAAATACAAGTTGATGGGGTATGAACTGGCAGAGACTGACCAAGATCTCTATCTTGGAGTCCTGGGAGATAACTCACTGAAAATGTCAAGACAATGTGCAATTGCAATAAAAAAGGCCAACGCCATGCTGGGAATTATTAGGAAGGGAATTGAAAACAAATCAACCAGTATCATAATGCCCCTGTATAAATCGATGGTGCGGTCTCATTTGGAATACTGTGTGCAATTCTGGTCACCGCACCTCAAAAAGGATATTATAGCATTGGAAAAGGTGCAGAAAAGGGCAACTAGAATGATTAAAGATTTGGAACACTTTCCCTATGAAGAAAGGTTAAAACGCTTGGAGAAACGTAGACTGTGGGGTGACATGATAGAGGTTTACAATGGAATTGCTGAGCAGTCGGGTTAGAATGGATAAAAGGAGGTACTTCTTCACCCCAAGGTTGATTAACATATGGAATTCACTGCTACAGGAGGTGGTAGCAGCTACAACCATAGCCAGCTTCAAGAGGGGGTTATATAAAAATATGGAGCAGAGGTCCATCAATGGCTAATAGCCACAGTGTGTATATATATGTATATATGTGTATGTGTGTATATATAATTTTTTTGGCCACTGTGTGACGCAGAGTGATCCAACATGGCTTCTCTTATGTTCTTCTGCCTGAAGCTCCAGATGCCAACTCAGATGACTCTACCTTCTCGTTCCTCACCTACATTCAAGTGGTCGAGACCCAAGCAACATAATCCTCACAAGTACAGTAATGTCTTCTTGTTTGAAAAAAATTCACTTTGATGGTTTTGTTATAATGCCTATTTTAGATCTTACTATTTTTACAAGAGCTAGTTGTAATGTATTGCTCTGAAAATGTCCATTATTCTAAGGAGAGGGGAGTGAGGTTCCTGTTGCTGTTTCCCCCCCCCCCCGCAAATGGTCCCTTTCCTCACACAGTTGAAACTGAATTTAGTCCCCCCCCCCCAATTCTGAGAGGGGGTCTAAGGTGTGCTCTATTTGTTGGTTAGGAGTTTTAAGTTTTGTAATTTTTTTAAACAATTTCTACAGTTTAGAGATGAATTGGTAAATGGCTGTCTTAAAGTTTCACTTGGAGCTTTGGCTTTTTGCACTTCTCACTTAGTTCAACATTATTTGGGCGACATGTTTGTTGCTAACATTATTGGGAAAACCTGAGGTTTGAATCTCTTTGTAATATTTTTGTCTTTAGCTAAGCAGCTTATTTTAGAATGTTGTTATCAGATACTGCTACCTGGGTTGTCTTTTTGAGCAACTTTATATTTCTATGCACATCAATTTGCTTCTTTAGGAGGTGTTTTTTGATAAGTTCAATCAATTGCAATTTTTTTAACTACTGGGATTTCTCCCCTGTAGTAGATGGGTGAACTCTGATATTCCAGAATGGTGTGCAAACCATAGATATTTATTCTATTTTTTCAAAAGGTCCTTTACTAGCTATACTAATCTGGCACTCTTGAAGGGCCCAATCAGCAGTTGATTCACATTTTTCTTTTCACTTTTTATTGTGGTTTTTTGGTATTTTACCAATTTTTTAACCATTCATATTTCTCCCCTGTAGAGTATAATCAATATTTAAAACCCAAGCAGGTTTGTCATATGCAATTAACATTCCTATTTTGCTCTTTTTCTATGGCTGATCTTTTAAAAGTTTTTCCACTAAATTGTAGGGAACTAAATAATAGAATCAAGGTTTTAAAAAGTCACATCAGCACTTCACAGGTTGCACCCTGATGCATGATTCATACAGGAAACCCATTTGAAGTTCCAGGATTTGCCAGTGTTAAAATCAAGATGGTGTCATACGATGGAACCTCAAATCAACCAGACTCCATTGGATACAAAGTTTAAGGCTTTATTTGATAGTTCATAGTTTCTGAGTGTAGAAAGACTGGAACTGATACATTCTCCTCAGTGAAGAGTCACTTTAAGGAATTACACATCAAAGGTTTTCTAAACAAAACTACATTCCCAAGCATTCTTAATATGAAGTGTTACTTTTCACACTGCGACTTTCTCTTATCTCTATGCAGTCCTAGATCTCACAGGAATGGCTAAGCTGCCATCCCCAGAGGCATTTTATCTTCAAAGGGGAATTGCCTTTGTTAGATCCCGGGACAGGAATTCACACCAGTGTTAGTAAATACTATGTTCCTACTTTGATATGCAAGGTCTCTTCCCAGGGTTAGTAACATAGGTTAGAAAATGGAGTCAGTTAAGCTAAGCATTTCATCACATTCATTTAAGCTAAGCATTTCAGTACAGTAATTTTCCAGTGTCTGACAGATGGTTTACAAAACATCTGGTACCTCCAAGTCAAGGGGGGTGGCTATTTTATTTTCAAAAAACATCCAATTCAATTGTCTGGCGATAGAAACTGACCCCAATGGTCTCTCTCTCTCTATTTTTAAAAGGCATTCTGTTTGGGGACAATTACACTTTTGCATCGCTTTATGCCCCCAATGATGTACAGTGTTCATTGAAAACACATTGAGTAAATTGCAGTTATTCCAGAAAGGGCATTTTATTATTGGGGGAGATTTTAATTTAATAATAGACCCCCAATGGGACAGATCGTTTTCACACTCTTTTCAACCAAAAACTTCTAAAACCAACATTCAGGAACTTTTACAACACTTCCACCTTTGTGACATTTGGAGACTACATAAAGTTGGAGTTAAAGATTACACTTATTTCTCCCCTAGGCATGACACTTTTACTCACATAGACTATATTCTTATTTCCAATTCTATCTCCCAAGTCAAACACACAGACATTTGTCTCTTTACATTTTCGGACCAGCTCTGGGTTGAATGCTTTTTAAATATAGCCACGCAATCAGTACAACACAGACATTGGTCCTTAAATAAGACTTTTATTTAATCCAAAAAACTGCCAAGAGATCAATAAAGAAATCCAAAACTTTTTCAATGCCAACTCTTCTTGTGAGGTAGCACTGGAGACCATATGGGATGTGAGGAAAGCGGTTATCCATGAAAAATGCATCTCTCTTACCTCAGTCTGCAATGAAAGAAAACAACAAATTAAAAGAAGAAGAAGGATATTGGATTTATATCCCGCCCTCCACTCCGAAGAGTCTCAGAGCGGCTCACAATCTCCTTTACCTTCCTCCCCCACAACAGACACCCTGTGAGGTGGGTGGGGCTGGAGAGGGCGCTCACAGCAGCTGCCCTTTCAAGCACAACCTCTGCCAGAGCTATGGCTGACACAAGGCCATGCTAGCAGGTGCAAGTGGAGGAGTGGGGAATCAAACCCGGTTCTCCCAGATAAGAGTCCGCATTCTTAACCACTACACAGTCTAGATATTCTGGAAAAAAATCACATGCTTGAAAAAAGCATAAATAGATTCCAACAAAATGTACTAAAAACTACTTCTTGAAAGAAAGAGGTTGAACCTATTAGAAACTTCCAAAATTCGCAAACACCTTTTTACGAAACAAAAATACTGGTTCAACAACCCCAAATCTCTAAAACTACTCACCTGCAAACTGAGAAAAGAGGTAGCAGAGAGACAAATAAACCTTATTAACCTACAAATAAATAACAAATAAATAAACCTTATTCAACTACATCCAAAATTACAGATACTTTTTCATTTTTGCAATCATCTTTACTCCTCTTCCAATCCTGATACAGCTGAAATTCAAAATTATCTTAGGGACAACAACCTTTTGAGAAAGCTAGAACCTATCAACAAACAACTACTAGAATCTCCTATAACCTCAAGGAAGTTTAGGAAGCCACAGCTCGTGCTAAATCTAATAAAGTTCCAGGGAGCTCCAGGGAGAGACTGTTTTCTGTCTGAATTCTATAACAAGTTTGCCACTACATTAACCCCTCACCTAACTGACATTTTTAATCAAGTTCTTGAGTGCAGAAAACTTTCTGAATCCTGGACTCAGACAAAAATAATTTTGATTCCCAAAAAAGATATAGATCTTTAAAACGTTAAATCTCACCGTCCCATCTCTTTATTAAACAACGATTATAAGTTATTCACCTCAATTCTTACTGCCAGGTTAAATTTGTTTATAGACAAATAAATACTAACCAATCAGGTTTCATTCTGCAGAGAGACATCACAGATAACATACAGAAAACATTAAATATAATACAATACTTTCAATTTCAATTTTTGGAATGCTGCATACTAGGTCTCGACAGAGAGAAAGCATTCGACAGTGTTTAGCCTTCCTTTTTAATTGCAGTTTTACGTGAAATGGATTTTGGTCCCAAATTTATCTCTATTATCAAAGCAAGGTACTCTTCCCTCTCAGCCAATTGACATTCCATATTAATGTATTCAGAAATGGCAAAAAGTTTTAATTTTGTTTGGGTATAAATCATGGACCAACTAACACGTCCTTTGCAGGCCTAAAACCTTGGGTGGACTTGCTTTACCCAATTTGACAACGTACTACAATGCTAATATTTTGTCTGGTCTCAGTAAATTCCTTTGTAGCAGGCCTGTTCCCAAATGTTTTTTTTTTAAAGAAGAGGCACACCTCCCCTTGTAGATATTATGCATATTTAGCTAAAGAGGTCAAAAAGACTATGTTGGCAGATCACTAACCCTTTTGTTAAGGCTTTACTAAGAATCTGGGATACATTTAGAACATGCCTGACTCCTGACTTTTCTCCAATTGCTTCTTTTGGAGGCCAATCCTGGTTTGCTCCAGCTAGACTCCCTAACTCTTTTTCAATTTGGAAACAATCTTCATTAATTTATTTTTCCAACATAGCCCCTAAAGGAACAATTCTATCCAAAAAGGACCTAGACAAAAAAGCGCTGAAACCTTTACCTTAGTTTGAATACCTTCAGACTTCTCATCTCTTAAACGTTCCTGAAATCCAAGCTGGTTTGAAACAGCCTCATACCACCTTTGAGAAATTGATTTTACAACCAAGATTACTAAAATAGAGTCTTATATCTAAAATATATCAGATCTGATTAATTAATTATAATTAAAGAATGCCTTGGGTAAAGAATTTTAATAGAATGCCAATGATTACTAACTATGGGTCTAGTAGAATAGATATGCCAGTCAATTTCTGTATATGAAACAACACATTCTGCCAAAAAGTTTTAACAATAGGGCATACCCACCAGCAATGAAAATAAGTTGCTAAGTTGCCACAAGCCCTCCAGCACAGGGGAGATAAATAAGAATCTATATCAGACAACTTAACCGGGGTTAGATACCACTGAATTTGGACTTTGAAATTCTGTTGGAAAATATTAATAGATTTGGTTTGGTAAGCATCAGAAAGCCAAATTGCATCCCATTGTTTAGATGAAAGGTTTATGCCAAGCTTTAGAGCAGGGGTGTCAAACTCATTTGTTATGAGGGCCGGTTTGACATAAATGAGACCTTGTCGGGCCAGGCCATGTGTATCATAAAATGTAATGCCAGATAGAGGACATATAAAATTTATAAAGGGCACAGACACACAATTAAAGATTTTTTTAAACTTAATATAAAAAATGCTTAAAATATTAGCACACTTGCAATATTTTGTTTTACAGTCTTTGATAAATGTCACCTCTTGCTTTGAATTATTGCATCAAAAACTGCAGAAAATGTCTGTGCTGTACCCGTCTTGAATATGTGCTGTTCAGGTGTGCACATCTGTAAGTTGCAAACCTACTTTTGATTAATTGATATTCATTACAGACATCTCACGGTCAATGCTTTGAGCCTAAGACTGAGAGGAACATAAAGCAGCTGGGCATTGTGAGCTTTTGTGCAGCAGTTGCTTCACGTACTACTCAAGAACATGTGAAGGCACCATGGCACAGATGGAGGGCTATGTGCTTGTCAACAAAACTATAATTTTCCCCAGAAAAATGACTACAACTTAAAAAAAATAAAACTTCCCCCTGAAAAACAACTACAAGAACAGAGAAACAGCCACGTATGGTGGTTAGTGTCAGCCTACTATCTGGGAAGTTTAAATTCAAGACCCCCAATCAAAGGAAAATCTGAAAGAAAAATTAAGGAAAATTTGCTGGGTAAACCTAAGGTGGAACACACTCTCAGCCTAATGCTGATGTTTCTCTTCTAAATAGTTCATATGCTTTCCTATTGAGAAAGACTGGAGGGGAAGAGTACAGTGAAAAAGAGGAGGGAAACCCAGTTACACCCATAACAAGCCCAACAAAACTCTCTCTCTCTCTGTAGCAATGATGGTGGGGACTGGGCAAAGGAAGCTCTGGCTCTTTCTTTCCTTCCAAGTGGCATGAGGAGGGGGAGGAGCCTCAGCCATTCATGGAAGGAAGAGAGGCTTGTCTCAGTGGGTCTACAGGGTGATTAATTGAGCCTGGCAAAATTAATCATGAGTACAGTGAAAAAGAGGAGGGGAACCCAGTTACACCCATAACAAGCCCAACAAAACTCTCTCTCTCTGTAGCAACCTTCACTAAATGTTGCTAGTCTTAAAAGCACTCTTTGTAGCTCTCCTGATGGTGGGGGACTGCGCAAAGGAAGCTCTGGCTCTTTCTTTCCTTCCAAGTGGCATGAGGAGGAGGAGATGCCTCAGCCATTCATTAGAAGGAAGAGAGACTTGTCTCAGTAGTTCTACAGGGTGATTAATTGAGCCTGGCAAACTTAATCACCCAGAAGAGCTCCCTAATTGGCTGAGGGTACCCCTCCCTCCTCCTCCCTTTGGGAAAAGGGAGGAGGAGAGGGAAAGGCTGCTTTGCTGCTCTGGCTTATCCGGAGAGTAGCACAAAATGGCGATCGAAAAAAGCAGGCAAGGGAAAACGAAGCAGAGGACAGCCAGTTGCTGGAGGGCCTGATCGGAGTCCTCTGTGGGCTTGATCCGACCCGCGAGCTGTATGTTTGACACCCCTGCTTTAGAGTATGAAGGCAATTGTGCCAGGAACAAATTCATGGATGCAATCTTAGCCGCAAAGTAGACTTTCAAATTTCAGAAGCTAAGTAGGGTCAGCCATGGTCAGAACTTGTGTGGAAGACCATTACAAAAGTCCAGTCAGGCAATGGCAAATTATCTCTGTTCATCTTTTGCTTTCAAAACCGTACAGGCTCACCATAAATCGGCTGTGTGTTGATGGCACTTCCCAACATCATTCTGTTTACCCAAGCCATCTATTTTTCTTCCCATAATTTTCTCCCTGAAATCCTTCCCATAATTCCCCCCCCCGAAACTATTCATTTTTTAACACTAAAACATTAGAAAATAGTACTAGCATGTTATCATTGAGCATTTCCTGTAAGGAAGTCAAGGTGGCATACACTGTTCCTGTTTTATCTAGGAGAAATGCAAGCTTTGTGGCAATTACATTCAACAGACAAATGTACCATCTTCAACAGCTATAATCAGCCAAGAGCTGAACACATGATCTGTCTGCTTACTTGACCTTGCAGCTGTGCTGTAGCTGTGGTAGAGGAGTTCCTTGCCTTACTGGGAGTTTTGCATCTGCGAGCAGTAGGTGAGAGAATGCTATAAAAATAATAGGGAAGCATGAATGTTAATTTGCAAAGAATATCCTGATTGTTATTTCATAATTGTCATGGGTTTAATAAAAAATTGAAAGAGGGATATACTCCCACTCTCCATAAAGCTTATGGTCTTCTCAAGATAATTGAGCTATATGTGAACTTTGGGCAGTTTATGGTTCTTTTTCAAGACTTGATGGGATTCTTGTTATCTAAGGAGGTATTACATTGGGTTAATAAAATATTGATTGGATTAATAAAAATCATGGATCATGCTCTTGTCACAGCCAGGCCTGTAGCTACTGTTGAACCTGGGAGGGGCCAGGCCACTCCATTCAACCCCCCCCTTTCCATCTGTATGGCTCCTCTGTTGGAAGGCCTCCGATCTGCCCCCTTTACTCCCTACCACTCGCCACCGCTCTGAACAAGTACTTGCAGTCGATCCCCCTGGAAGGTTTACCGAGTTAGACAAATGGGGAGGGGGGCTGTTGCTTTACTTGAGAAGCAGAGAAAGTGTTTAAGGCCAAACCAGTTGGCTCCCTAGCCCCTCCAAACAAAAAATGCTGCTGCTGCGGGCCCCACCAAACATGAAATCCTGGCTACGGCCCTGGACACAGCAGGATAGTCCAAAACACACTTGGTGAGTTGTGTTGATGGAAAATAGCAACCCAGTTGTGTTGATGGAAAATAGCAAGCAGAATCTCAAAATAGCAACGAAAAGGTACTTTCATGTGAATTCAGACACTCTTTATTGAAAATTTTCATCACTTTTCATTGGGAAGCAATTAAAGCAATGGTGAGAGGGTCCTGTATTAAAAATGTATCAATACTAAAAACAAATTAATAATTTGGAAGCTGAAATTTGTAGGTTAATACATAAAAGATCAGGATCCCGTTTAGATAAAACAATTAGACTGAAAATAGAGGAGTTAAATGTATTAGATATTAATAGAACAATGCTGAAATTATGACATGCTAAACAAAAGTTTTATGCGTCAGAAAAAAAGGTGTTCTGTTAGCAAACAAAATCAAGATAGTCTGGCAAAAAAAACAAAACAAAGCATGGCAGTTAAAAATTCAATGGGGGAAATGGTTAATAAACCAAAAGATACTTTGGATTCCTTTGCAAAATTTTATAATACTATAATTATATGATAATGCTTTTTGTAAGAAAATAGTTGAACTTGCTTTCAACCCTCCATGACCCTATTTTTGGTATAGAGGAAATGGAAAAGGGTATTATAACCAGGTATTTATCCTTTAACCCACTGTAGTAACTGGGGTCATTTTATTTTTTAGCTGTTTAGTCCAAGCTGTTCAGTCCAAGCCAGGCAGGGAAGAGAGATGGTATTTAGTTTTTTGCAGAAGCCCAGTCAGTATTTTGATAAGGCCAGCTGCAGACCATTAGATTCTGTAGCTCAGATTACCCTTTCAAGAGCTTTGAATAGTTGAAGTGGGTGGGGTTCCATGCAGTGGCGGAGCACGTAAATGTCAGTCAATTCAGCTCTTAATTCCAACTGTCAAAATTCTTATTTGCGTATGTCAAACTCCCTAATTAGCTTTTTGGGATCAGATGAAACAATTTGTTAGAATTAAGTGGCAATTATTACCTAGGGGTGGAGGTTTTCCAAGAGTGGTTAAAAGAATGGAAAGCTTCCCATTCTTCGGGATATCTGTCTTTCTGGTAGGAATGCTATAGGGCAGGGGTGGCCAATGGTAGCTCTCCAGATGTTTTTTTGCCTACAACTCCCATCACCCCCAGCCATTAGCCATGCTGGCTGGGACTGATGGGAGTTGTAGGCAAAAACATCTGGAAAGCTACCCTTGGCCACCTGTGCTATAGGGTACTGTTGCTGTTTTATTTGGGGAAACCCTGAAACTCCAGACTGAGATTCTGATCTGATTTGAACTTCTGTAAACTGACTGTTCTTATTGGAAACAGGCTGTGCTTCCTGACTGTGTCTGATACTAAGATATTTTAGTTAGAAAAATCAATGTCTTATTTATTTTCTGTACACCTAGTATTTTGGTAAGGGTTTGCACCCTAAAATAAACCTGCATTAAGTATTTATCTTGAGTAGTGTGTTTGTCTGGAGTTTGCAGAAGCTTTCCAGTGCTTTTCTGGTTCTACCCAAATAATGAGTGTGCCTGGAGGAGTTTTTAACTCTTAGGATATAAAGTCTATATTCCTGGTTAATATCCTAGAGGAAGCAGAGATGACTTGGACAGATCAAGTCTAGTGGCAGCCTATTGTGAATTAGGGGCAAAAGTAATTTGCTCCCTGTTAGAGACAATCTGTACGCCTCCCCTGGCCCCTCCAGGAGATGCAAAGAAAAAGAGCTGTCAGTCGGGAGTCTCCTTTAAAGTATACAACTTTATTGATATCAAGAAAGAGGGGAGTCGCTTTTCAACGAGCTCCCTGATTAGTTCCATACATGCCATTTTATCCTTTACTCCCGGCCGATGAGTCCCTCCTCCTTTCCCCATAGGCTGAGGTACTTAGAGGGTACAGGCTACCCGGCACGCCTACTTCACCCCCTCCTTGATATGTACCCCTCCCGTTACATACATTGCATGTGCATTTAAATTTACCTTTCCCCGATGTGGGGTGTGTCAGTTAATATTCATTACTTGATTACGCCTGCGTACTTGCTGCTTATTAATCTCTATTGCTATTAATCTCTACTGTTGCCATGGCTTGTTCAGCCGTGTTATTTCTTTTCAGCTTCTGCGTTTTAACAATGGCTACTACCCCTGTGCTATGGTTACTAAATGTTTGTACTCGGTTCCGCTCCTTGCACCTTAACAATCACTAAGACATTACATTTGGTTCCTTCTGTTTCAGCTCATTTCATTATTTCACTCCTCTCACTCCCTATTTTGTAATATTAACCAAGAGTGCCTTCCTATCAGGGTTTCAAAACCAGCCTCCACTGGGAAGCTGGGGAAAGGTTGGAGGTCTAACTGCAGGCAAGAGCACTACATCCACATTTCATGCCATTGAAAATTTGTTCCAGCAAAAAATTATGGTTCCAGGAACAGATATTTTTTTCTTAATAAATAACATTAAAGGATGAAAACACTATGATTTTTAATAATAGTAGTGAACTCTGGATTGAAGGAAGGATTCCTGGACTAAAAACTGGATTTTAAGTTTTCTCCTAAAGAAGGAAATTAGAGCTAATAAACAGACCATTAACTGAATCTGAAGAATTAATTTGAAATATAGATAAGAGGGAAAATTTATAAGATATTATTAAATAAGGTTCCTCCTGCCTCTTCCTCCAGTCAAGCAGAGCTCCTTGCTGCCCCTGCAACACCACCAGTCGGGGCGGGGGGGGGGGAGGCAGACTGGGTGCTTGTTTGGAAAGGTGTGGAGAGATGGAAAGATGTCGGAGGGGCACTAGCAGAGGTTGTTTTGTAGAAAAATAGGTGGTGGAGCTCATCCAGGGATTGTTATGCAGCTGCACATAATATTCAAAGGACAAGGAGGTGAAACTCTCAGAAGGAGGAGGTGGAACTCTCAAAAAGGTTCAGGAGCTGTGCTCCTGTGAGCTCCCCCTGAATCTGAGGCCTGAGCACTAGGATCCAGCGCCTGGCATGGCATGGGTGGAGGGGCACATGAGCTCACCAGTAGCAGGTTTCTTTCATGTGTTGTGGGGCAGAAAAGCCAGCTGCTTTCTCATCCTGGACCCCTCCCTCTGCTTCCTTTGGCAGCTGTTGGCTCCCTTGCAGTGTGAAAGGGAAACTTAGGAGGGGCCTTGGAATGCTTCGGGTCTTTACTAAGGAGAAAGATGGGATATAACTTAAGTAAATAGATGATACAAAAATGTGTGTGTTTTTGAGGTTCACTGATAAAGAATTCTGGAGAAAGCTTGAGCAATATTGGGAGTAATTTGGGTTGAACCTAATAAAAAGTATAATGTGGCTATTGTTTCTGCATCCTAGATGAGGACTGTCACCTAGTTCAAAGGTTCCTTCCTTCCTTCCTTCCTTCCTTCCTTCCTTCCTTCCTTCCTTCCTTCCTTCCATCCATCCATCTTGCAGCTCTCAAATATCTGACATACATGTCTTGTTGCTGTCAAACATCTGACATTTATTCTATGTGGCTCTTATGTTAAGCAAGTTTGGCCACCCCTGCTTTATAGTCATTAGTGTCAAGCATGCGGTTTCAATGACGAGTCAGCTTTGATACAAAACTACGTTTATTGATAGACCGATACTTTCTGTGTGACAGATTCTTGAGAGTGATGCTAAAGATACATTGATACAATACTTTTAAGGCATACTTCAAAAGGATTCCAAAAGGTGGGGGCGAGGAATGCGCTCTCACACATAAACTATCATAAATGTCTACATTCTCATATCGTTATCAGGACTTCATCCTTGCTTTCCCCAGATGTGCCACACTCCCTAACAGGAATGTATGGGAAGGTGCTGATTACTCTTTCTCAAGTTAGTTTCGTTTCTCTCTACTTCTACTTTGCAAGCAATAAAGCAAGAAGGGGGAGGGGGAAAGAATAACAGAGTTAATAGACCTTGGTCCTCCATGATATTTCACAGGCCAGCTTTATGGACAAAAACAATCAGTTACCAGTGGAATTCTACCATGTTTGACAATTAGTAGACTATGACCATTTTTGCACTAGCGTTTAACCCGAGGTGGCATCCCATTTTTCTCCGAGGCATTTGCTGGATTTCTCACAAGTTATAATAATAATAATAATAAAATTTTATTTATACCCCGCCCTCCCTGCCAAGGCAGGCTCAGGGCGGCTTACAAGTATGGCAAAGCCATTGAACAATAAAACAGTTATACAATTCAATAAAATTACAATTTACCGTTAAATTTTTACATAATCTAAAACAATCTAAAAACCAGTCTAGAATAATCTCTACTCGCTGTTATCTCAGTTATTAGTATTTGTGATGGCGTGATGTTTATTTCAAGCTCCATCTTGAAAGGCTAGCCGGAAGAGGGCAGTTTTACATGCCCTACGGAATTGACTAAGGTCCCGTAGGGCCCGCACCTCTTCCGGCAGCTGGTTCCACCATTGGGGTGCTTTTATAGAGAAGGCCTGTTCTCTAGTTATTTTTAGTTTGGCCTCCTTTGGCCCAGGTACTTCCAGAAGTTACTTCGCATCCTCCTTCTGATCCGCAGCTTAACCATTTCCACCGTGCGGTATCTGGATGCTCATTTTTGCAGAGTTTCCGAAAACCTGTGGATCCAATCCACAGAACTTGCAGTGGGAAAATCATCCCATTTCGCAGCGACTGCTTTTGGAGGCGTCACCCTCCATTGCCAGTTAGTCCTCTCACTGCCCCCCCCCTTTGACATCACATGCAAATCATCAGCTGACATGTGCCCATCCTTTTTAAAAGCATTTTTACTTGATTGCGTTACAATGATATTCTTTTTTTTTTAGAATATAGTTTTATTAAGCAAGCAAGCAAACAAACAAATAATAATAAAAAGAAACAAATACATCCAAAACAACAATAAATGAGAAGATAATAAAACACCATAGAACACAATAAAACACAATAGAACACAATAGGGAATACACAACAATACAATTGAAAAGAAAAACCACTACAACTACAAACTCATTCACACTAGGGAGTGGAGAGGATTAATAAACTTCTGTTACTCCAAATCAACACCTTTACTTTTTACCCACTTATATATGGGATCCCATTCCTCCTGGCATTTTTGCACATTGCCATCTCTTAATCTTATGGACATTAAATCAGATTCTGCGGCATCTAACAGTTTGGTAATGAATTCCTCTCTGTTGGGGATTTTATTGGTCTTCCAGTACTTGGCATAAAGTATTCTGGCAGCAGTAACTATATATAGTAATAGTTTTAGTTTTGTCGTAGGAAAGTTTTGTCTACAAATATTTAAGAGGTATAGTTCTGGTACATGACTAATTTTTATCTTCAAGATTTTTTGTGCCCAAATATTGACTTGGGCCCAGTATTTTCTGGCATCTTCACATTGCCACCAAATATGAAACAAGGATCCTTTAATTTCTCGACACTTCCAACATTTGTTTGAATATGTGGGATATATTCTAGCCAGTCTATCTGGAGTGAGGTACCATCTGTATACCATTTTATACAGGTTTTCTTTAAAATCTGCTGGTTTTATTAATTTCAAATTCTGTTTCCATAGTTTTTCCCACTCAACCAAGTCCATGTTGAATCCAAAGTCTTTCAACCAGCGGATCCATGATTCTTTTACAGTCTCATCTTGCATCTTAATTTGGAGCAGCCAATCATAAACCTTGGAGATAATCTTCTGCTTGGCCTCTAAAATAAGGTCCAATTCAATTGGTTTATTCGAAAATCCTTTTTCTTTATCCTTTTGAAATCTTGATTTAAGCTGACATTGTACCCACCAACTCAGCTTGGAAAGTTCTTCCTCGATCAGGGCGTTCTGGTCGTCCAACAAATAGCCATAGTTTTGTTGATTGTCCCAATTATACAAATTAGGGTGGGTCAAAGCTTCTATTGGAGATATCCACTTTGGAGTATAAGAATAATGCACTTTAATTTCCAGCCAGGTCCTGTATAGGGATCTTCTTATTTCATGTCTAAGAAAACGGCCGGATCTGTTAGGAGTATGATATCACATATAATTATGCCAGCCTTCCCCCAGACCAGCACCTTCCATGGCCAATAGTCTCTTGTTACTCAACATACACCAATCTCTTAACCACGCAATACAGCAGGCCTTATAGTATAGGTTCCATTCAGGAAGAGCCAGACCGCCTCTTAATTTACTGTCCTGTAAAACTTTCAATTTTATTCTGGCTTTCTTACCCTGCCAGATAAACGTCTTGGTCATACAGTTAAGTTGCTGGAAAAATAACTTGGGTAAAATAATTGGGATTGTTTGAAAAAAGAATA
Source organism: Heteronotia binoei (assembly GCF_032191835.1). NCBI lineage: Eukaryota > Metazoa > Chordata > Lepidosauria > Squamata > Gekkonidae > Heteronotia > Heteronotia binoei. Next base: position 28,411,585 of record NC_083223.1, read on the forward strand.
AGATTCTGGGAAGAATGTTCATTTTAATTGTAGCAATTCTGCCTAAGAGTGATATTTGGAGGTCTTTCCATCTGATTAAATCATTGCGAATCTCTTTCAGTATTTTTTCATAATTGTCTCTGTACAGACTCTTTAAATCGTTTGTTAAATAAATTCCAAGGTATTTTATTTTTCTTTCATACTTAAATCCTGAAAGTTGTTCAAGAAGTTCAATTTGGGCTTTATCCATGTTTTTCACCAAGATTTATGTCTTAGAGACGTTCAATTTAAAGCCGGAAACTTCTCCAAATTCTCTTAATCTTTGTTTTAGAAGAGCTATCGAAGAAATCGGTTGTTCCAAAATAAATACTAGGTCGTCTGCAAACGCCAAGGTATTGAATTCTTCATTATTTATTCTAGCTCCTTGGATTTTGGGATCTTCTCTAATTTTCTTGATTAAAGGTTCCAACGTCAAAATAAAGAGCAGGGGCGATAGGGGGCACCCCTGTCTGGTGCCTTGTTCTATTTCTATTGGGTCAGACATCACTCCATTGAAATTAACTTTCGCTGCTTGCTTCGAATAGATTGCTGCAACCATTTTACGAAACTTTTCACCACAGCCAGCCGCGGCCAATGTCGCTCCCATAAAGTTCCAGTTCACATTATCAAATGCTTTTTCGGCGTCCACCATGATACCCGCAAATTGTTTGTCAGGATGGTCTCTGTAATATTCAATTGTATTTAATAGCAGCCTCACATTCTGGCTCATAAGGCGACCCGGAACAAAGCCCGTTTGGTCCTCATGGATTAAGCCACCAATTACTTTCTTTAACCTATTTGCTAAAATTGCGGCGAAAATCTTGTAGTCGCTATTAAGGAGAGAGATTGGCCTGTAGTTTCTGATTTCTGATGGATCAGTACCTTCTTTATGAATCAGGGTAATTAGAGCTTCTTTCCAGGAGTCTTGGATCTCCCCTGTATTTTGGATACTCTCGATCACTTTTTTGAAGGGCATCAATAATATATCTTCAAAAGCTCTAAAAAACTCAATTGGAAGCCCATCTGGGCCTGGAGTCTTATTACTTTTTTGAATTTTAATCACATCAACAATTTCCTGAATTGAAATAGGATTCTCCAAAGTTGCTTGTTGTTCCCGTGTTAATTGCTTCATTTTACCTTCCTCCAGATAGTCTTTTTGTTTTTGGTCTATTATCTTTTGCTCTTTGTAAAGATTCCAATAAAAATTTTGAATAATATCTTTCATTTGAGAGTTCTGAAAAACCTCCTCCTTAGCGTCATTTTTCAGCATTTTTATAATCTTTTTCTCCTTTTCCTTCTTCAATCTGTAAGCCAGCCATCTACTCACTTTATTTGCATTTTCAAAGTGATTTTGCTTCGCCCATTTTAATTTTCTCTCAATTTCATCTGCCAAAAGAAGGTTTATCTGATGTTGAATAAAAGTGATTTTGGCCTTCGTCTCCCTTAAATTCAAAGTTTTCTGTTGTTTCTCATAAGACTCCAATTTGGTTATAAGCTCATTGTATGATTTCCTTTGTTCTTTCTTCCTTTTTGCTGAGTATCTGATAGCAACTCCTCTAAAGAAGGCCTTAAATGCATCCCATATGACTGGCATCCTTGTATCTTTCTCCAAGTTGAGGGCAAAGAATTCCTTAACCTCTTTTTTAGCTGCTTCCAGAAATTGAGTTTCTTTTAAAATTTGCAAGTTTAGAGACCAACGGGGATTTCTTAATTTTTCCTGGAGGGTTAGCAGAATTGGACTATGATCAGCGTAGGATTGAGGTAAGATGTCGACTTGATTGATGGACAATATAAGATTCAGTGATACCCAACACATATCTATTCTGGACCAGGATTTATGTGCATGTGAATAGAACGTAAAGTCTTTAGTATTTGGGTTTTTCGTTCTCCAAGCATCGACTAAATTTAATTCATCTGCCATTTTCATGAAAGAGTTAGGTAATAAGTTCCGGTTCTTTTTCTTTTTTAGAGGATCATCAATTTTTTTATCCATTTTAATATCGAATATTGCATTGTAATCTCCAACAATGCAATACCTGTCAGAGTCAAATTCTCTAAATTTGAGGTACAGTGCTTGATAAAATTTTTCTTGGTTTTCGTTAGGGGCATAGATATTGCCAAGAATTGTTTTGGTACCGTTAATCTCCACCTCTACTATAATAATTCTTCCTTGTTCATCCGAATACAAGCAATTCGACTTTATATGCTGAGATACGAATATGGCTACTCCCTTTTTTTTTTGTAGGGTCACATGAACAGTATAAGGTGCCAAGTTTCTTGTTTTCTAAATACTTCACATTGTCCTTCTTGATATGAGTTTCTTGCAAACAAATAATTTGTGCGTCAGATTTTTTCAGCTGCTGAAAGGTTCTCTTCCTCTTTCCCGGTTCATTCAAACCGTTAACGTTCAGGGAAAGTATTTTAATTCCAGACTTAGAACTCATTTTGCTGGTTCAATACTATCCGGTATCTTGGCTAAGTCTTTCTTGCTCTGAAGCCTAGTTTTAACTTTCCCGGTTTTCTTCCTGGTCGTTTCATCATCAGTAAGCCTCTTGGCACCTTCTTCTGCTTCCTGATCTTCTCCTGACTCAGATCCATTCCGTTTCAAGAACTCATCACAAAATTCTTCCATCTTTTCCTCTGTGGTGATATTATATCTCTTGGATTGGAAGGTAAAAAACAGGCCTTGTGGAATAAGCCATCTGAACTGAATTGCATGCTTCACTAACCAAGTAGACAACTTCTTAAATTTGAATCTCCGCTGTCGCACACTCCACGGCGTTTCTTTTAGAACCTTGATCTTTGTTCCCTTCCAATTCAATTCACATTCTCTTGCTTTTCTCAAAATCCTTTCAGTGGTTTCGGAACAAACAAACTTTACTTGTACTTCCCGAGGGAGATTAAATTTTCTTGTATAATTCTAAGAAACTCTTTTGGCCCAAAGGATATCTCTTTGACCTTCTTCTAGCAAGTCTTCATCATCAACTATTAAGATGTCCAAAATTTTACTAATTATATTTTCCTCTTTCTCTTCTGGTAAATTTTGAAAATGAAGAATAGTTGCGGCTTTCTCCATTTCCAGTCTCATCACACGTTCTTCTAGCTCCATCAAGTTTGTTTGGTTTTCCGTGGCTGTATTAGTTGTTAGTTTCTCTCGATCTTCTAGTCTCTCCACTTTGGCCGTCAAATCATGAACTTGTGTATTGGCCAACAGTTGCTTTTGGAACTCTGCTAACTGTTCATTTGTTTTCTTAATCTGGCCCATCAAATCCGTTTTCAACCCATCTAAGGCCTCTTGATTCTGCTTGAAGCCGGCTGTAACAATGCTCTGAAGTTTTTCCAAGGAATCTTGGTTGACAGTCACTGGAGCCGCCTTACTTCCCCCCGCCGGGGGCGTACCTTGGCCATATATTTTAATCTTTGTCTCTGTCATGATATCTATAATGGTATCTAGCTGTTATCCAATTATGTAGGATAAACTTGTTTTGTCTATGCACTAAGTTATCAAAACAATATATTCAATTAATAAACGTTCTTATCAATACCTCTTGCTTTGTTATCAATCAATCAAACCTTCAAGATCCGTATAAGTTCATTTAAGGATGAAAACCACAGTTCATAAAGTAGAAGTTCAAAAAACAAAAAATCATATAATGAGAAAATCAGAAACCCAGCAATTCAGTCTCAGTTTAAACAATAAATCAATAGTTCAATGGGTCAGATCAATAAGTCAGTTAATTATAGATTATTAAGCCCCGTTATTACTTGAATATAAAGCACCCACCCTTCACAATCTCAGCTGTCAATGTATTCTAAAATACTCTTAAAATAGGCCAATGCACAAAAGATTTCAACTTCAGTTGATTTAAGGCAGTTATGCTAGAAAACACACTTGTATAAGTCTAAATCAATAGGTTGTTATAATTAATCAGTGATAGGAGGGGAAAAGTAGCTGGACAAAGCAAGGGGGAAAAATCACAGATCAATCAGTTTGGAAATAAGGTGATAAGTACTAAAACATTACACAATCTCTTTCTTCCTTCCTCCTTCTTCTTTCTTCCTTCTTCTTGCTTCTTAATGTCTATTGTCTAATGTTTATTGTCTATCTTCCCACATTCCAAAGTTCTAAAGACTTCTTGTTTCTTGCTTCTTGTTCACCAAAAGAATTAAGTGCCAATTATACGTCTCTGTTCCTGTTCCAGGTACTTATCAGCGCCAGCCCCGAAACTTCAGTGGAGAGCGGCCGCAGCAAATGCTGCTAAAAACCGCTGCTTCACCCTTTAAATCTCCCAGTATTCAGCTTCCCGTATCTCTCCAATAATCAAGACAAACAGAACCGTCTAATGTCTATTGTCTATCTTCCCACGTTCCAAAGTTCTAAAGACTTCTTGCTTCTTGTTCACCAAAAGAATTAAGTGCCAGATATACGTTCACCAAGAGAATTAAGTGCCAGTTATACGTCTCTGTTCCTGTTCCAGGCACTTGTCAGCGCCAGCCCCAAAACTTCAGTGAAGAGCGGCCGCAGCAAATGCTGCTAAAAACCACAACTTCACTCTTTAAATCTCCCAGTATTCAGCTTCCCATATCTCTCAAATAGTCAAGACAAACAGAACCGTTCCTCTCCCAAAGAACAATAAAAACTTAAAAGTTGTTGCAACTATAGAAACAGAAGTTAAAGTAATAGAAAGGCAAGAGGGGGGGGGGTTGGTTTCTTAAAAATAAGTTCTCGCTGCCGCGGCTCACCTCCTCCTCTCCTCTTCCTGGAAGAGAACCTCCAGTGCGTCCGCCATTGCCGACTATCTCCCGCTACCACTCATCTGTCTCCGTCCTTGAATCTCTCTCTCTCTCTCCGCAAGACTTCAATGCTTCCCAACTGCCAAACTTCATACGTCTTGCAAAACCTTCTCACTGACCCCCCAACTCAAGCCTCCAGCTTCCCGATTGCGTCCTTCTCAGTCACAACCTCCTCCGCTCTCAGTCACTCACCAAGCCGCCGCTGCTTGGGGAGGAGGGGAAATCAGCCATAGAACCGAGCAGTGCATTCACATAAGACTTCCGATGTGCCCATCCTTTAAAAAACATTTTTATTTGATTGCGTTACTATGATATTTCACAGTGGCAAAATTCTGCAATCCATTAAATGCAACACATTATCATACATAAGGGTTGATCCAAATGGGCAACCGTGTTGGTTTGAAGCAATAGAACAAAGCGCTAGACCAGTGCACCTTTAAGACCAACCAAGTTTTATTCAGAATGTAAGCTTTCGTATGCTCTTAAGCAGACTGAGTTGCCTTGCTGCATGTAGGCAAAAAACCAGCACCTCCATCATGGAATAAAGGTATGCCACACTTTCGGTCTCAAGATTCTCCATTGTGAATGCAGATATCGCAATAGAAATGGCTGTGGGGGAGTGGGTGGGTTCATCTTTCAAAAACCCAGCACAGGATGCTAGAGCCAATAGTAAAGCTCAAACATCACACGTGATGCAGTTAGCCCACGAAAAAAGGGGGGAGGGACCCCATTCACGTTACTTTTGTTATGTTGCTATGCAATAATGCAACCACGCATGCGCTTAAAAAAAGGGGGGGACTCAAATTTGATTGACATGACTTTGATGCCAATCCAATGCTAATGCGAAAACAGTTTGGTGCGGGGCTGCACGCAAAACGACCTCGCAAAAGAGACCCTGGTGCGAAATCCGTGAAAATGATCCGGAAAGAATCACTCTGCAAATAAATGGTAGCAAACACTAAATGCAAAATTGGTCTATGTTAAAAGGCTAGGGGACACGGTTAGCATTGTGATGCTGAATATCTGAAAGACATCAGTCTTGTGAATCCACATGCCATCAGTGTGCTTCTAAGATCAATACCGGTTAGTGTTGCCTTCCCTGAGAGTGACAGAGCTGGCAACCTGATGCTCATGAACTTTTTCTGTACTGGCTCCTCTACTGTGGAATAAGCTTTCTGTGGAGCTAATAAGGATCACATTGCTGTTGGTCTTCAGAAGGATAAAATTGTTTTGTTTCTGTGGACATTTTAAATGAAGGGTTTTTTTCGTGTGTTTTGACACCTGACAGGTTTTATGTAAGATGTCTTTAGAAATATGTTACTGATTGCCTTAGGAGGAAAGGTAGGATATAAATGTTTTAAAATACAAATAGAAAGTACCCTGTAGTACATAGAATACTCTCACCTGAATATGAGGCACAAGAAATGGGGCACATGTGACCCATACCAATATGAGAACCAATGTTCAGTGCAGTGTTAGAACACCTCCTATAGAATATGTATGCATGCTTACCTTTAAACAGGATGCATATCTGTTGAAGGTTATTTCTACTTTCAGTTGCAATCGGTAGGTAAAGAGTCACAAAATGGTTGATGCTCCCTCATCCACACTTACTTTCCAGTGCATGCCAGATCTTGTGAATTCTGTTCTGTGTTAGTCACTATGTGTGTTAATCTTCAACATGAAATATAAGCATATTCTCATATATGTGGCATATGGTAAATTTTAAAATAACTTTCCCAGTCCTCACCAGCCATATAGTCATAGAGTTGGAAGGGACCTCCAAGGTCATCTAATCCAACCCCCTGCATAATGCAGGGAATGTACAAATACCTCCCCCTAAATTCACAGGATATATATTGCTGTCAGATGGCCATCCAGCTTCTGTTTAAAAACCTCCAAGGAAGGAGAGCCCACCACCTCCCGAGAAAGCCTGTTCTACTGAGGAACTGCTCTGTTAGCAAGTTCTCCCTAATGTTGAGCCAGAAACTCTTTTGATTTAATTTCAACCCATTGGCTCTGGTCCTACCTTCTGGCGCCACAGAAAACAATTCTGCACCATCCTCTTTATGACAGCCCTTCAAGTCCTTGAAGATGGTGATCATCTCCCTAGGTTATGTTCCTCTCTGAGGTACCCAGGAAAGTGCAAATGTATTCTATGGTCTTGGTAACTGAAGCAGTTAGAGCAGGAGTGTTAAACTCATTTGTTATGAGGGCCAGAGCTGATATAAAGGAGACCTTGTCAGGCTGGGCCATGTGTGTGTCATAAAATGTAATGCCAGGTAGCAGAGATATAAACTTTGTAAAGGACACAGACAAACACAATTAAAGATTTTTTTAAAAAATGTAAAATAAAACATGCTTAAAACAGTAGCACGTTGGTTTTAAAAGTGCTTTCTTTATATCCCTTGCGATTTAGGGAACTGGGCAAAGTTCCCCAGGGGACCAGGAGGAGGAAGAGCCTTTCAGCTGCCTCCTCTCCAGGTTAAACATGCGCAGCTCCTTCAACCTTTCTTCATAGGATTTGATCTCCAGATCCCTCACCATCTTTGTTGCCCTCTTCTGGACCCGTTCCAGCTTGTCTATATCCTTCTTAACTTGTGGTGCCCAAAACTGAACATAATACTCCAGGTGAGGTCTTACCAGAGCAGAGTAAAGCGATACCATCACTTCACGTGATCTGGACACTATACTTCTGTTAATACAGCCCAAAATTTCATTTGCCTTTTTAGCCACTGGTGCCTGCAAGTTGCAGCGGGGGTCACGGGCAGTGGGGTGGTTGCTCTTGAGATAATTTGCTAGGAGGGTCTCAAGATTTCAACTGCCTAGGGCCTCCACAGGGTTTAATACGGCCCTGGAACTGAATCTTAAATGTAGTGATAAGAACTGTGAATAAATATTTTAATACTTTTCTTTCAAATCAATCTCATAGAGCTTTCTCAAAGGTGCTATTTCACTCCAGTTAGGCTAGCCGATTTAATGAAAACAGACATTAAAATTGTTGGAGAGGTTGCAGCAAACTATAGATGTTTATTCATATGCAGTGATCTTGCCCCGTTATATATTTTTGGAAAACAGTATTTGCAGAGATTGCTAAAATTACTCAGCAACAAATAAAACCTAACTTCACTGCCAATTATGTAGATTGTCAGCTTCAGGGATAAAAAGTAGCATGGATTGTGATCCATCTAAAAAGAAGAAAGGAGTTGCGATTTATGTTTCTCAACATATTAAGTCAAATTGTTTATATTCGGATGATCAGGGAAGAATTATTATAGTAGAAATTGAATTGAACGGACTTAAAACAATATTAGGAAACATCTATGCCCCCAATGATAATCAAGAAAAATTCTACCAAACATTGTATCTCAAACTGAGTGAATTAAATTCTGACAGGTACTGTATTGTGGGAGATTACAATGCAGTATTTGATATAAAAATGGATAAAAAATATGACGATCCTCAGAAGAAAAAGAAAAATCGTAATACAGTGCCAAATTCCTTTTTGCAAATGGCTGAAGAACTTAATTTGGTGGATGCGTGGAGAACAAAAAACCCGACTACTACAGACTTTACTTTTTACTCTCACGCGCACAAATCTTGGTCAAGAATTGATATGTCTTGGATATCTTTGAGTATGATTCTTTCGGTAAGTCAAGCTGATATTCTTCCACAATCTTATTCAGACCACAACCCAATTCTGTTGATTTTGGAGCAGCAATCAAGAAATCCTCGATGGACCCTAAATTTACAAATTTTAAGAGAAACACAATTTGTAGAAACAGCTAAAGAAGAAATTCAAGAATTTTTCAAGATTAACGTGGAAAAAGATACCAAGGTTCCAGTTATTTGGGATGCATTTAAGGCTTTTTTTAGAGGTGTTGCTATTAGATATACAGCGAGGAGGAAGAGAGAACGTAAGAAAATGTACAATGATCTTATAATGAAACTGCAACATTTTGAGAAGCAACAGAAAGCGAGAAACCCAAAGGAGGCGAAGGCCAAAATTAGCTTCATTCAACATAAGATTAATACTTTATTAGCAGAAGAAATTGAGAAAAAATTAAAATGGACAAGACAAAACCACTTCGAAAATGCAAACAAAGTGAGTAGATGGCTGGCATACAAATTAAGGAAAGAAAAGGAGAAAAAGATTATCAAAATGTTGAAAAGTGAAACTAATGAGGAGTTATTTCAAAACTCCCAAATGGAAATTGTTATTCGAAACTTTTATAGGAATCTTTATAAAAAACAAAAAATTGAACAATTAAATCAAGAAGATTATATAAAGAGAGTGGAAGTTCAAAAATTAACTAAAGAACAACAAGTAAGTTTGGACAGTCCTATTTCAATACAAGAAATTGTTGATGTAATTAAAACTCAAAAAAGTAACAAGACCCCAGGTCCGGATGGTTTACCGATTGAATTTTTCAGAACATTTGAAGACTTATTATTGTTACCCTTTAAGAGAGTTATTGAGGAAGCTTATAATACAGGGGTGATCCCGGATTCCTGGAAAGAAGCTTTAATTACGCTCATTCATAAAGATGGTACTGATCCAGCAGAAGTTAAAAATTACAGGCCAATTTCACTTTTGAATAGTGACTACAAGATTTTTGCAGCGATACTTGCAAATAGATTGAAGAAAGTAATTTCGAGCTTGATTCATGAAGATCAAACTGGTTTTGTCCCAGGAAGACTAATGAATCAGAATGTGAGATTTTTGCTGAATGTAATCGAATATTATAAGGAGCATCCGGATAAAGAATTTGCGGCAATCTTCGTTGATGCAGAAAAAGCCTTTGACAACGTTAATTGGAGTTTTATTAAAGCCATATTGACTGCAACTGGATGTGGTGAAAAGTATATTAGAATGGTGGAAGCGGTGTATTCAAAGCAAACAGCAAAAGTGAGTTTTAATGGAGTAATGACTGATTCAATAGAAATTGAACAAGGTACAAGACAAGGTTGTCCTCTTTCTCCTTTACTCTTTATCTTGACGTTGGAACCGCTGATTAAGAAGATTAGAGAGGATATCCGAATTCAAGGTACAAGAATAAACAACATAGAGTTGAAGACTTTGGCATTTGCTGACGATTTGGTATTCATCTTGGAACAACCTGTCTCCTCGATACTTCTTTTGAAACAACAAATAAGAGAATTTGGCGAAGTCTCTGGTTTTAAATTGAACGTTGCAAAGACTAAAATTCTATCCAAGAATATGCCGGAGGACCAGATCCAACTATTAGAGGAATTGTCAGGATTTAAACATGAGAAAAAAATTAAGTATTTGGGAATTCATCTCACAAATGATTTAAAGACTTTATATAGAGACAATTATGAAAAAATATTGAAACTAATTCGTCACGACTTAACTACTTGGAAAGATCTTCAGATTTCACTTCTGGGCAGAATTGCCACAATTAAGATGAATATTCTCCCGAGAGTTCTGTTTCTGTTTCAGACAATACCAGTCATGATACCCAAAACTTTTTTTCAACAACTTAATACCATGACCAAGACTTTTATCTGGCAGGGCAAGAAGGCTAGAATAAAACTGAAAGTTTTACAAGACAGTAAATCAAGAGGTGGCCTAGCTCTCCCAGATTGGAATTTATACTATAAAGCATGTGGTATGGCATGGTTGAGAGATTGGTGTAAACTGGACAACAAGAGACTGTTGATTATTGAAGGTGCTGGCCTGGGTGAAGGTTGGCACAACTATATGTGGTATCATGTTCCTGTAAAAACGGGTCATTTTCTTAGGCATGAAATAAGAAGATCCTTGTACAAGATTTGGAGTGATATCAAGTTACAATATTCCTATACTCCCAAGTGGATATCGCCGATTGAAGCCTTGACTCATCCCAATTTGTATAACTGGGACAGCCCACAGGACTATGCATATTTATTGAATGACAAAAATGAACTGATTGAAGAAGAGATTGGTAAGTTAAGTTGGTGGCTCCAATGCCAACTGAGATCAAGATTCCGGGCTGATAAAGAAAAAGGCTTTGTGAACACACAAATTGAGCTAGATTTGATTATAGAATCCAAGCAGAAGATGATCTCCAAGGTGTACGATTGGCTGCTACAAATTAAGATGAGTGATGAAGCGGTGAAGGAAGCATGGATTCGTTGGCTCCAAGATTTTGGTTATAATACAGATTTAGAGGAATGGGAGAAATTATGGAAACAGAATTTAAAGTTGATAAGACCAGCAGATCTTAAAGAAAACTTATACAAAATGGTATATAGGTGGTATCTTACACCCAATAGATTGGCAAAAATTTATCCTACATATTCTAACAAGTGCTGGAAATGTCGAGAAGTTAAAGGTTCTTTATTTCATATATGGTGGCAATGCAAGTCAGCCAGAAAGTATTGGACGCAAATTAATATCTGGACTCAAAAAATTTTGGAAATACAAATTATCCATGTGCCGGAACTATATCTTTTAAACATCTGCAGCCAGAAAGTGCCTGTAACAAAGCTGAAATTGTTAATGTATATTATCACAATTGCCAGAATACTATATGCCAAGTATTGGAAAGGTGAGAAAACCCCGAACAGAGAAGAGTTTATAAATAAATTATTAGAAACTGCTGAGGCCGACCTAATGTCTACAAGACTAAGAAATGGAAATGTGCAGAAGTGTCAGGAGGAATGGGACCCAGTGTATAAATGGGCCAAAAGTAAAGGGTTTGACATGGAGTAATTATATTGAAACATGACACAATTATTATCTAATGAAAAGGTCAATGCTTAGTTTTAAAGCTGTCTTATGTAAAGTAGAGCTGAAATAATTGTGAATTATAACTTGAAAATTTTTTATCTTATCGAAACCTCTCCTCCTCCCAGTGTGCTTGGTTGGGTAAGGGGGATGGATGCATGTATTTTGTCTGTGGCCTAGTTTTTTACTAGGCTATGTGTTATTCGTTACGTGTTGCTTTTTGGTGTATATTCTTTTTCTTTTTTTTTGTCTATGTATTGTTTTCTATTCTAAATAAAAGTAAAATTCTTCTAAAAAAAAAAAAGTAGCATGGATAATAAGCATCTGTGGCAACATCAGGAAGTTGTTTGACACAAAATAAGGGGCATGCCTTCTCTTGTCAAGGTGCTCCTCTAGCAAAGTTAATTGCTGACCAGGGATCTAGAGTCCTCAGTAATGTAGCAGACATTAGAAAATAATAATACTCCATAATACCCTTTTCCGATGATGATGAGAGAGACCACATATAAAGTCTTAGTGTTTGGTGTTAATTTAAGTGTTCGTTTCACATGGACTTATGGATAACATAATTTCACCTCACCAGCTTCTAATATTCATGACCCTGGTTGCAATTATTCTTCTCCTTATTTTTATTTGCTCTCACACACACACACTTTCAGGTATGGGTGTCCATCAACTACAGAAAATTCTTTAATGAGCTATATATAGCCTGGAAATTTTATTAAATAAATTTTCATATTATCTTAAAAATCATCTTTCTTTTTTCTCCCCTGAATTAATATAACCTTATTTGTTAATTTTTCAAATGCTGCTATATTCCATAATTCCATAGTGCACCACCAGAACTGCATTTTAAAAATAAAAGGAAAGATGTTCAGTTGGATGCAGCTTCAAGGGCCCTTCTTCAAAGGCCTTCCTCAAGCTGTGCCAAGTGTTGAGTTCACCCATCTCTCCACCCTTAGTACACCATTGGTTCCTGGCATCTTCCATTAAAGTCAGCAGATGATAGGAATGATCATTCTTTGCTTGAGACTTTCTACCAAAGTAGACAGTACTGAACAGTACTGGACCAAAGTAGATGGTACTGGACCAATGGTCAGAATGTGAATAAGGGAGCTTCGTATATTCAGTTCCCATACTGTGGCTATATATAAAATCACCTTCTGCTTTATTCAGCATAATGTTTCAATGTAGATACATGTTGAGTGTTCCCCAGCATTACCAGCTGGGAATTGCTAAAGGAATCAGTTGTCTTTGGGCCAGCAAATACAAGCCTTTCTGGCTCTGGTGCAGCAAGAATAGTTGTTTGTCAGTAACTGAATGGCCTATGGTTTTTTGGCTCTGGATTTTTTTGCAAACTTGGGCCAATGTGAAGCAAAGAAGTGTATGTGTGTGGGGGGGAAGCTTGCAAAATGTTTTGCTCTACTACTGAGATTAAAGCAAGCCTAGGATAGCTGTATGGCTGCCAGACAAATCCTAGCATGGCATGGAGCACTGTATGGAGAGAGACACTGTTTAACAAACTCCAAACACTGAGAGCTGTTTAACTAACTCCAAACACTGCATCAGAGTTTCCAGTTCAGTTGCAAAAGAACCCCGCAGGAGGGGAAATACATAAGGAACAGATGTATAAGAGTGATGAAGATGGGCTGTTCTGCGGGGCATTCTGGCACAGACCTTGGCTCTTCAGAATATACCACAGGCACATACCTTCAGTGCAACCTAAGTCTACAAAAAAAATTGTGGAACAAGTGAGAATCAGAAACCAAGGCAATTATTGACTGGGAGTTTAAATTCCCACCCTGACTCTCATACGATCCAGGATACCTTTCAAATGTAGGAGGAGAGAAACAGAGAGGTGTGCGTAGGATGGTTTCAGTTTTCAATTTCTTTCTGATTGCTCATGCATTTTAAAAAGTCAGGATAATATCTTGACTCTGATAGGGCTACAAAGGGATACACATTCTTATTGGCCGGTTGCCTGATCACCCTCCTGAAACAAAACACATGTAAGGGGATGGAAAGATAACAGGCCATGATGCCAGGGAATAGGTCATACTTACTGCAACCTATGGAGTGAAGATTTATTGCCACTTGTAAAAAATGTGAAACGAACAGAACTCGGGAAACTGAACTCCCCATAGATGTGCAATGTTTTGGATAACAGCAGAAACATTTAGGGTGGAAAAATGCTTTGTGTTGCCTGATGTTTAGAGAGTACAACCCATTGAAAACCTTTGAAAAGGACATATTACTGCTATGAATGAATGCCTTGAGATGCAGTATGAATTTGCCTTGAGAGGCAAATAATTTTGTTATTATAGTCCTAGCCAGAGGCACTCCAGACTGGTGAAACTCTGTATTGGATTGCATTGTCAATATTATTTAAAGGTCTCATTACATAGGGCATCTGACATGAGTTTCTTTGGGAAAAACCTCAAACCAACTGATGTCAGGTGTGTGACCCAAAACTCACCCTTCAAAGTACTTTCTGATCCCACTCCATGGCACAGCAAGAGAAGGGGGCGGGGGGGGGTTAATTCTGTCCCTCTTCTGGGAACTGTGCCTGCCTGCAAATGTCTTATGTAATGAGACTGGAAGTTAGTATGATACTGGTTACTGAGCTAGCATAAATGCTGATATATGTAGCATCTGCTTAGTGCAGTGGTGGCTAACCTATGGCACGCCCCTCTGTGGGCATGCACACTCCCTTGCCCCCCCCCCACCGTGCACAAGGTTTGGCTCCCCCCTGCCTTCCCTTCCTCCCTGGAATTGCTATGCAGTTGTGCTCTGTGGCTCCCCTCCTCCTTAGAGGTGTGCTGAGTCGCACTGCGCTGAAGCCGGACCCTACTAACTTCGATGTGGCCAGTGCACCTTCTAATTCTTTGAAGCCCGTGTGGGAGAAGTCTTCGCTCCCCCTCACTTCAAAGAGTTAGAAAGCACGCTGGCTGCATCAAAGCCAGTAGGGTCCAACTCCAGCACAGTGCTGCTTGGCACGTCTCTGAGGAGGAGAGGGGCCATGGAGCATGGCTGCATTGTAGCTCCGGGGAGGGAGGGAAGGTGGGGGGAGCTGAGCCTCGTGTACGGGGGGGCAAGGGAGCATGCATGCCCACAGAGAGGGCTCTGAGTGGCTTAGCTTGGAGAGGGATTTAAAGAAACAAATGCCTTCTCCAAGCTGGCCGAAGGGGCGGTGGGGGCTTCGGGAGCCATACAATAGTTTCCAAAGAACCATCTGTAGCTCCTGAGCCACGGTTTGACCACCCCTGCTTCTGGTGGTAGCTGGAGGTTGCTGGTTTTTACAACTGATTTCCAGGTGACGTAATTTAGTATCTGCTTTGGAAGGTGGACCCTGTGGCATTAAACCTTTCTGAGCATGGGTGCAGAACAGGGTTGCCAACCCCCAGGTGGTGGCTGGAAACCTCCTGGGATTACAACGAATCTCCGGGTGATAAGAGATCAGTTTTCCTGGAGAAGATGGCCACTTTGGAAGGTGAACTCTATGGAGTCATATCTCATTGAAGCTCCTCCTTTCCCCAAGCTCAGGCTCCTTCCCCCAAATCTCCAGGTATTTCCTAACCCAAACCTGGCAACCCTAACTGGGCCTTCTTCAGAGAGACAACAGGGCACTCCAACCTTTTTGAGCTCGTGGGCACCTTTGGAATTCTGACATGGGGGGTGCAACCACAATGCAGCCCCCAAGCACAACACACAGAGGAAAATTCCTTGCAGGTGTTCCTGCAGTTTTAGGGAGGGGGTTAGATGAGTGGCCACATAGAATAAAAGACAGATGCGTGAGAGCCACCAGACATTAACATCAGATGTCTGAGAGAGGGAAGGAAGGGAGGGAGGAAAACAGATGTTGGGAGGGAGCAGGGAGGGAGAAGTAGAAAGAAAACAACTTGAACTTTAATGCATTCTCCAAGCCGCTGGCTGGCTTGGTTTGAAGAAGTGGTTTAAAGAGACAAATGCCTTCTCTGGTGGGGGCTATGGACCAGCATGGCTACCCTTGGAAACTTCAGGGATAGTCTGAATTGTATTAACTAGAGAGTCTGATGTAAGAAAGGAGGCCCAGTTTGATGTGGAAGTTAAGTTCATGGAATCTTTTCTGGGAGAACCAGGTTTGATTCCCCACTCCTCCACTTTCAGCTGCTGGAATGGCCTTGGGTCAGTCATAGCTCTCGCAGGAGTTGTCCTTGAAAGGGCAGCTTCTGAGAGAGCTTCTGTCAACCCTGCCTACCTCACAGGGTGTCTGTTGTGGGGGAGGAAGATAAAGGAGATTGTGAGCTGCTCTGAGACCCTGAGATTCAGAAGGGAGGGATATAAATCCAATATCTTCTTCTTTCTTTAAATTAAAATTGCAATCTTGTGCATGTGTAGCGAGTAGGTGCCACAGTGCTCACTGTACATTACTTCTGAAAGCAAGTCCAATGAGAAAAGGCTAAGGGACTTGGGGATATTCAGTCTGGAGAAGAGGAGGTTGAGTGGTGGTGGGGAGACATGATTGCTCTTGTGAAGTATTAGAAGTGCTGCCACTTACAGGAGGGCAGGGAGCTGTTCCTGCAGGCAGCAGAGGAGAGGACTGGCATAGGAAATTTTTTTTCACAGTAATTGTTGTTCAACAGTGCAATCAATCCCCTCACTGGCGGTCTTTAAGCAGTGGCTGGACGAACACTTGTCAGGGTTGCTCTGGAAAACCAGAACAGCAGTGCAACAATTCAAAAACAGTTTATCAACAATTTGGCTTACGGTCCCTGTAGCCTGAAAGAGCTCTGCTCAGATACTGCTATCAGAAGCATTGTATTTGAAAGCAAGGAAGCCTGCAGTTCCTTTCTACTCATAAACCAGAGGCGATCCTGGCCGCTGTTTCTGCCAGATTGGTGGGATCCAACATTTCCTGTAATAAACCCACATCCCTTCAAAAAAACCATGCTTGATTCAAGGTCCTGATCTCTCCTCCCCCCCACCCCCCAAATCCTCACACACCCATGCTTTCTTCTTCCCTTCAGCTTGGACCATGCCACAACAGTTTTGAAATATGAAACACAACCAGATCTTGGCCACATGAAAATGTGAAGCTGCCTTATAGCCATCTCTCTAGTGCAGGGGTGGCCAAACTGTGGCTCGGGAGCCACATGAGGCACTTTCACACACATTGTGTGACTTTTGAAGCCCCCACCAAAGAAGGCATTTATCTCTTTAAACCACTTCTTCAAGCCAAGCCAGCCAGTGGCTTGGAGAATGAACTTAAAGTTCAAGTTGTCTTCTTTCTACCTCTCCCTCCCTCCCTCCCTCTCTTCCATCTCTCAGACATCTGATGTTAATGTCTGGTGGCTCTCACGCATCTGTCTTTTATTCTATGTGGCTCTTATATTAAGCAAGTTTGGCCACTCCTACCCCAGTGGGTCTCATCTAACCCCCTCCCTAAAACTGCAGGAACACCTCCAAGGAATTTTCCTCTGTGTGTTGTGCTTGGGGGCTGCATTGTGGTTGCACCCCCCATGTCAGAATTCCAAAGGTGCCCACTGTCAAGATCGACTGATTATGACTAAAACTGGGGGATCTTGGCCTAAGTATCAGGCCTGGTTAAAATCATAATGGGTCCACTGCTGCTAATGTTCTACCCTAAGTTACTTCCCTTCCCCCCTTTTCTTACTTTGATTTGCAACTGTGTGAAAGAAATAGTCGGCGCCTTCTCAGGGCCTGAGGTGGGAGTAATCCTTGAATGATAATGCAAGGACAGGAGGCCAGCTATCGCCTGAGAAAGTATCTGGTAGTTATGTGTGAATGTTTCTTCCTGAAACCCCCCCTCCCCAGGAATGTTTTTGAAGTGTATCTTAAAACCCGTGTATCAATGTATTGGTTTAGCAAGCTAGAGGCTTGCACCAGAGTACCGGTTAACAATAAATGTAGTCTTATGTAGACTCATTCTTGAATCCGTCGACTTGACATTTTGCTAAGAATCCATTTGAAGCTTAACCACCCTGGCCACTTTGTAGCTAAATGGCTGAAAAGATACCAGAAGGCGGTGAGCTTCCCGACACTGAAGAAGGGCCATCTATTCCGTGGCATGTCTTGGATGCCCAGAGAGTAGCGGCCTCCCCTCCGCAGATCCAGCAGCTCCTCGTTACCCCGAGGCAGTGGCAGCCGCGGACCTCCACCAGCACAATGGACGAGGCCCTGGCTAGGAGGGAGGCCATCCTGACCAGGCACATGTGAAGGATGTGGATGGCGAACGCGGAGGGGCCCAATCCAGGACCTATGGAGCCGGAAGAGATCGACACTATCGTGGTCATCCCAGTGCATGAAGAGTGCCCAGAGCCAGATGAGGGAGAGCTGGGAGCGGTGGCTCCAAAAGATGAGGAGGACAAGATGGCTTGGGAATTTCGAGCGATGGTCCGCAAGGAAGTGGAGAGTGTGGTCAGGGGCCTGAAAGCGGAGATACAGACCATGACCAACCGCATGGCGGGAGAGATTACCCGATAAATCTCTTGCTTTCTAGGGCTGCTCGGACCCAGAAGGATCCCCCAACCTCCACAAATCCGGCAGCAACCGGCATCAGCGGCGCCAGCTCCAGCTGCACTGGCAGTGGCCCCGGCCCCGCCTGCAGTGCCCTGGCCGGCGGCACCCCCTCCTGCCCCTTGAGACGGAGGGAGAGGAAGGGAGCTCGACGCTGCCTTTGACGGGGATCCGGATGAAGTAGAGTACTTCACGATCCAGGCAA
Organism: Heteronotia binoei; assembly: GCF_032191835.1. NCBI lineage: Eukaryota > Metazoa > Chordata > Lepidosauria > Squamata > Gekkonidae > Heteronotia > Heteronotia binoei. The sequence goes on from NC_083223.1 coordinate 28,429,851, forward strand.
ACAGCTACATGCATTATTGGGGGAATACGTTCCCTGATGAGTTTAGTCGAGTGGACTACCTGGGATCGAAGCTGAAGAGGGCGGCTAAAAGGTGGTACGTGAGCCTGTACGAAGCCATGAGCCCGGAACTGGACTATGTAGCAACGTTTCTTCAGGCTCTGTTGGCCCAGTATGAGGACCCCCTCCAGGAGACCTGGGCACTGGCGGCCCTGCGCGACATGCAACAGGGGCAGAAGTCGATTCAGGAGTATGCCGCTGACTTCAGGTCCAACGCGGCCAAGGTTCGAGGATGGAGTGAGCTGATGAAGATCGAGCACTTCACCTGAATGCTGGCATATTGGACCGAGCCCTCACCCAAGCCCGACCCACCATGTTGGTAGGTTGGATTCAACTAGCAGGTGAGGTTGAGACCCACATTTAGCGCGTCGCCATGCAACACCAGTAGCAGAGCAGGAAAGGGGGGGTGAGACCCGAAAACAACTCTGAAAACGGAGGCGAAGAAGCTGACGGGGGGGGCAGTGGGGGGAAATCTGCTGGGCTATGCAAATATTTTCGGTGTGGGGACCCGGGGCACCTAGCAAACAGCTGCCCGAATCCCCCGTGGAGTCCACCAAGCACCCCAAAGCAAAGCACCCCCATCCCGAAGAAGAGCACCGGCCGCCCTAAGGAAGCGGCGAAGGGCAGCATAGTGGCTATTGAGCAGGCGAAAGAAGACACACTCCTGGTCGATGAGCTGAGCGAGCTGGTGTGGTTGGAGGAGCCGTCGGGAAATGAGAACGACCTGCTCTGAAGGGTGCCCACCAGCAGGTCGAGGAGGAGCCGGCACCAGTGATGGTGAGAGTGACTGGATCCCTATACTTTGTACCAGTAAGACTATTGAACCCCAAGCTCAAGAGGTTCATGCAAGTGAGGGCTTTAATTGACTCTGGGTGCAACCGAGAGTTAATAACACCCAAAATAGTGGAGGCCTTGGGCCTGACTACCACCGCCCTCCCCTGCCCCATACAATTCGAACAGATGGACGGGTCAGTAATGCGAGGGGAACCCTGTGCTTTAGAAACCCAATTTCTGCCCGTGGAGATAAACGAGCATTGGGAGCAAGAGTCCTTCATGATCGCTCCCTCCTGCTCCTACCCGGTAGTATTGGGGGTAGGGTGGTTAGCCAGGCATGAACCAGACATTCGATGGGGAAGGTAGACCATAAGATTTGTAGACCCATTCTGCAAGGACCACCTGTGGAACTTAGACTGGGAGCCTCGCCCTCCGCCCTCCACTGAGAGGGTCTGCCTGACGGTGGAAGAAGTTCCGGAGGTCCCCCAGGCATACCTAGACTTGATGGGGGTGTTTAGCGAGCAGGGAGCCAATGAGCTACCGCCCCACAGAGACACTGACTGTGCCATTGAATTGATACCGGGGCAATCACTCCCTAAAGCCAAACTATACCCGATGGGATGGGAGGAGAAAGCGGAGCTGCTCAAATTTCTGGACAAGAACTTAAAGCGGGGGTTTATTAGGCCGGCCACGGCCCCCCATGCAGCCCCGGTTTTGTTCCAGAAAAAGAAGGACGGCTTGCTTAGACTTTGCACAGATTTTCGCGGGATAAACGCAATCTCAACTTCCAACGCTTACCCCATCCCCCTCATTAAAGACTTCTTAAGTACTGTGTTGGAGGGGAAAATCTTTACAAAGTTGGACTTGAGAGATGCGTACTTTCGAGTGCACATAAAAGAGGGGGATGAGTGGAAAACAGCGTTCAACACACTACTGAGGCAGTTCGAATACCTGGTGATGCCATTTGGACTGCAAGGGGCCCCTGGAGTGTTCATGAGCTTCATAAACAATGTATTGAGAAAGTTTTTGTTTAAGGGGGTGGTGGTCTACCTGGATAAAAACATTATTTACTCGCAAGACGTACAATCTCATGTGAAGTCAGTGCGGGAGGTGTTAAGCACATTGTTGAGTCATAAATTGTATGCTAAGCTATCAAAATGTGAATTTCATAAGACAGAGCTGGATTACTTGGGTTTCCGAGTATCCGCTGGGGGGTTGGCAATGGACCTGGCAAAAGTGCAAGCCGTATTGGATTGGGCTCCCCTGAGGACACGTAGCTCCAATCGTTCCTCGGGTTCACAAATTTCTACAGGACGTTCATACCGGGGTTCGCCCAGATCATGCTCCCCCTGACTGAGTTGTTAAAAACCAAGGGGAAAGACCCGGAGGCGAAACGGCCGGGAGCACGCTTGAATTGGACACCAAATTGCCAGTCGGCATTTGATAAATTAAAGTGGCTGTTCACGAGTGAGCCGGTCCTGAGTCACCCCAACAAGCTTAAGCCCTTTGTGGTGCAATGCGATGCCTCCAATGTAGCCGATGGAGCCATTCTCATGCAGAAAGATGAGGGAGGGAAACTGAGGCCCTGCGCCTATATCTCGAAAAAATTCACAGCGAAACAAAGGAACTGGTCAGTGTGGGACAAGGAGACGTTTGCAGTAATGTTAGCTTGGTTAGAGGGGGTGAAAGTGCCATTTGAAATATGGACTGACCACAAAAACCTCGAAGCCCTCACAGGGAAGAGGAAGCTGAGTGAAAAACAGATCAGGTGGGCGGGGTTCTTTTCTAAATTCGATTTTGTGCTCAAGCACATCCCGGGCACAAAAAACTTTCTAGCTGATGTTCTGTCCCGCCTGCCCCAGCACAATAGTCAGAGAGAGGAGATAGTGGACTCCCTGATTCCGCCCACTCAGGTGGCCGTGGTTGTAACCACCCGGTCTCAAAAGAAACGCCAACTACAGGGGTGGGGGACAGAGAGAATGGCGGCAGAAATTGAGAAGGAGGGGGAGGAACAGCCAGGGGAAATTCAGAAACGGGAGGATGGACTATGGTACAAGGGAGAAAAGCTATACGTTCCCAAGACCATGAGATTAGAAGTGCTACAGTTCTGCCACTCCAACAAACTGGCTGGGCACTTTGGGTACATCAAAACCCTGCATTTGGTTAACCGACAATTTTGGTGGCCCTCCATGAAAAAGGATGTATCCGAGTTTGTGTCCACTTGTCCTATTTTCATAATGGCCAAAAGGAGGGGGGAAACCCCCCCGTATTACTCAAACCGCTGGAGACCGCTTCTAGGCCCTGGTCAATATTCTCCATGGACTTCATTGTGGAGCTACCGCCCTCTCATGACAAAACAGTAATATTGGTGGTAGTGGACACTTTTTCCAAATAAGCCCATTTTATTCCCTGCGCCCAACTCCCCACCGCCAAGAAACTGGCTTACTTGTTCTTCAACCATGTGGCCAAACTACACTCAATCCCAGACAAGGTGATTAGCGACTGCGGCCCGCAATTCGTTGCCAACTTCTGGCGGGAGTTTTGCAAACTAATGGGCATGGAGCAGGGGTTGAGTTCCGCCTACCACCCGTAGATGGACAGACAGACGGAATGCGTGAACGAGTTATTAGAGAAGTATTTAAGGTGTTACATCAACCATCAACAATCCAATTGGGTGGATCTCCTCCCTTTCGCCGAATACTGCTATAATAATAGCGTCCACAGCTCCACTAAAGCCTCGCCATTTCAAACGGTGAGTGGATATGAGGGAAAACCCCTCCCTCTGCTCCCAGGAGGAGACGCAAAGAAGGAACCAAGCCCGTTCGATCAGTGCTGGGGCACACTGACTAAAAGTTGGAAGGAATACAGGAAAACCTAGAAGCAGCCAAAGAGGCTTACAAAAAACAATATGACAAAAGCATGTCCCCGCTTGGGATTTCAAAGTAGGGGACTCGGTATTTGTGTCCACAAAAAACCTTCCACTCAACCAACCGTCGAAAAAATTGGCAAATAAGTACCTGGGTCCTTTTAAGTTCAAAAGGGTGATAAATAAAGTTACAGTAGAACTGGAGTTACCAAAAATGTTTAGTAAAGTACACCCTGTCTTTCATTGCAGTCTTCTTCGGAAGGACCCTGGTTGTTCCCCTTGGCATCCTCGACCAGAAGCACCTCAACCTATCCAGATGGGGAGCCAGAGTCACCATGAGATCCAGGAAATTCTGGACTCAAAGATTAAACATGGGAAACTGTACTATCTAATTAAATGGAAGCATTTCGCTCCTAGTGAAAATGAGTGGGTAGCAGAAAAAGATGTATCAGCCCCTGATCTGATTAAGAAGTTTCTAACTAAGCACCCTCAGAGACCAAGAGGGTCAGCTTAAGGGGGGCAGTATGTCAAGATTGACTGATTATGACTAAAACTGGGGGATCTTGGCCTAAGTATCAGGCCTGGTTAAAATCATAATGGGTCCACTGCTGCTAATGTTCTACCCTTAGTTACTTCCCTTCCCCCTTTTCTTATTTTGATTTGCAACTGTGTGAAAGAAATAGTCAGCGCCTTCTCAGGGCCTGAGGTGGGAGTAATCCTTGAATGATAATGCAAGGACAGGAGGCCAGCTATCTCCTGAGAAAGTATCTGGTAGTTATGTGTGAATGTTTCCTCCTGAAACCCCCCACCCCCCCGTAGGAATGTTTTTGAAGTGTATCATAAAACCCGTGTATCAATGTATTGGTTTCATTCTTAGCAAGCTAGAGGCTTGCGCCAGAGTACCGGTTATCAATAAATGTAGTCTTAGTATCAACTTTGACTCATTCTTGAATCCATCAACTTGACACCCACGAGCTCAAAAGGGTTGGAGTGCCCTGTTGTCTTTCTAAAGAAGGCCCAGTTAGGGTTGCCAGGTTTGGGTTGGGAAATACCTAGAGATTTGGGGGTAGGAGCCTGAGTTTGGGGAAAGGAGGAGCTTCAATGAGATATGACTCCATAGAGTTCACCTTCCAAAGTGGCCATCTTCTCCAGGAAAACTGATGTCTTATCACCCGGAGATTCGTTGTAATCCCTGGACGTTTCCAGCCACCATCTGGGAGTTGGCAACCCTGTTCTGCACCCATGCTCAGAAGGGTATAATGCCACAGGGTCCACCTTCCAAAGCAGATATTTTCTCCAGGCGAACTCAACTCCATCACCTGGAAATCAGCTGTAAAAACCAGGAACCTCCAGCTACCACCAGAAGCAGGGGTGGTCAAACCATGGCTCAGGAGCTACAGATGGTTCGAAGGCAACTATTGCGTGGCTCCTGAAGCCCCTACTGCCCCTTCGGCCAGCTTGGAGAAGGCATTTGTTTCTTTAAATCCCTCTCCAAACCAAGCCACTCAGAGCCCTCTTTGTGGGCACGCAGCCATGCTCCATGGCCCCCCTCCTCCTCAGAAGCGTGCCAAGCAGTGCTGCACCGAAGTTGGACCCTACTGGCTTTAATGCAGCCAGTGTGCTTTCTAACTCTTTGAAGTGAGGGGGAAGTGGCAGTGGAAGGGGAAGTGGAAGTGAGGGGGAGCGAAGACTTCTCCCATACGGGCTTCAAAGGATTAGAAGGTGTGCTGGCCACATCGAAGTTAGTAGGTCCCAGCTTCAGCGCAGCGTGGCTCAGCACACCTCTAAGGAGGAGGGGGACCACGGAGTCTGAAGTGTGCTTGGAGCACATGAAAGCTTACATTCTGAATAAAATGTTGTTGGTCTTAAAGGTGAACTTGACTCCTACTTTGTTCTACTATGTAGCTTGCTGGACTGATCTAGCATTGTAGTATATTAGATTTGTTGTATCCCACCTTTCCCCATTGCTCAAAATAGCTTATTATGCATATCCATAATAATTTTAAAAAAATCAAATAGCAGTAAAACATCAGCTCTCCACCTCACCTAATAGAACATTATTAAAATTTAGAAGAATAGACAATCCTTACACTGCCTTTAGGTTTCCAAAAACAATGCTTGGTTTGCATGTTTGGGGAGCCCATATCATAAATTTGATGCAATCACTGAGAAAGCATGGGCCTTCACTATGGGCTTTGATTGGTCTGAGACCTACATATCTTCAGGACCACCTCCTGTGGTATGTCCCCCAAATAGCTTTACTCTCTGCTGGAAAAAGTCAACTCGATTAGAGATCAACCCTGGCTCCTACCTGATGGAACTCTCTGCCAAATAACATCTGTGCCCTGTGGGACCTTATGTAGGCATGTAAGGCAAAGATGTTCTGCCAGGCTTTTGGTTTGGGACAGCAACAGATACTTCCTTATCTGGCACTGTCTCCCCCTATCATGCTTTTTCCTGCTTGTGGGGAATAATACATACAGTATTCAATTGGTGCCATCTAATTTTTAATTTTTTAATTTGACTGTTTTTATTCCACTTTATATTTTATTTCTGTTGGGTTTTTGATGCAATTTCACTTCCTGTTGTCATGAGTCAATTGTTTGTATATGCCTGCTGATGTTTAGCCAGTGAGATAGGTAGAGCCAATGAGAATGTTTGCACGTACTTCCCACCAAGGCTAGGTGTCAATATGCATAGTGACCATTGAGAGAGAGCCCTAATAGGCTAATCCATATATTTGGGTGGTGGTCTAGGGGAAAACATTTGGTCAGTTTTATTGCCCTTTGTGTTAAGCCCTTAGATCTCCATGCAGTTGAAGTTAAGACTCGATAGAGTCGAGATGTAGCTTAGAAGCTAGATAGGATACTGAATCCTTTCTTGTTTTCTAGAAATCCCAAGTCATCCCTTTCCTCATTAGTAAAGTAAACTACTTTTATTCTTAAGCTAAACCGTGTGCCTGGCTGTTATTTGTGGTTCTCTCCACGTTACTCTGCTAATCGTATATCTAAACCCTAACAAAGGTTTTGGGCCGAAGTAAGCTTCATAGCTGCGAGCAAGAATCAAGGCGGTAATTAGATAAGAAGTGCTCAGATGATTCTCCACGGATTTGCATCTGAAGGAATCTCCTTCCCCATTGCTTGTAGTCACCGGCTGACTGCTTGGGAATAACAGGAACGGATTCTCTTTGATGTCCCGTCGAAGGCACAGACTCAGAAGACCCAGAGAGAGGCAAATGCCTGCTGATTCCAGAACAGCATCTTCGCCTGCAACTCGTGAGGAAACCATGACATTACAACCATCTGAACAGGTTGTATGCAGTATGGATAGCTCCCCCAAGATAAGCATCCCTAAGTTAAGCAGGGATAACTTCCTTTTGTGGAAAATGGAAATTGAGAGCCAGTTTGGTGTAGTGGTTAAGTGTGCGGACTCTTATCTGGGAGTACCGGGTTTGATTCCCCACTCCTCCACTTGCACCTGCTAGCATGGCCTTGGGTCAGCCATAGCTCTGGCAGAGGTTGTCCTTGAAAGGGCAGCTGCTGTGAGAGCCCTCTCCAGCCCCACCCACCTCACAGGCTGTCTGTTGTGGGGGGCAAAGGTAAAGGAGATTGTGAGCCGCTCTGAGACTCTTCGGAGTGGAGGGCGGGATATAAATCCAATATCTTCTTCTTCTTCTTCTTGGAGTTCAACGGTTAAAGTATGTGTTGGACTATGATATACCAGATAATATGTCCCAAGAGGAGAGGGAGAAGTTTGATGCAGATGAACTTAAAGCTAAGCTGCTGATCTTAAGTTCAGTCTCATCTCAGAAAACTGCCATTGTAGTCAATTGTGATCATGTAAAGGAGATTTGGAACAATCTCAATCTTAAGTATGGCCAGCGCACATTTCTCCAGAGGCAGTATTTATGCAAACACCTGTATTCCCTCAGTCTTGTCCCAGGGGGTGATATCTCAGCTCACCTGGATACCATCCTGGCCCTTGTCGCTGAGTTAAGATTGGCGGGAGCGATGGTATCCACAGAAGAAATTCAAGCTGTAATTGTCTCATCATTTCCTGAAATTTATGAGAGCTTCCTAGCCCCTGTTGAATATAGAGAAGAGATTGATATCGATTTTACAATTGCGTATTTAAGAGACTTAAGTATTAAACGCAGATTTTCTAGATTGTCAAGCCAAATGCAAGCATTGGCTGTAAAGGAGGAGAAAGGAAAGAAAGACCACAGAGTCTGTTATAGATGTTTAAAACCAGGCCACATAGCGAGGTTCTGTAACTTGAAGCAGATCAGCTCTAAGGGCAAGAATCCCGGCTCCTCACACAGAGGAGAAGGGGCGGTGTCTCAGCAGGGAGCCACTGACTCACAAACAAAGGCAATGCCTCGTGGTGAGGTCTCTTACATGTGACATAGACGCCAAGAAGGCTTTCATGCTTGACTCCGGGTCGAGTACGCATATATGTAGATTTCGCCAATGGTTTGTTTGTTTGGATGAAAGCGAGAGGAGAACTTTGAAACTTGCTAATGGAGATAATTTACAGACAAACAGCAAGGGATCTGTCAGGATCTCGCTTTATTCAAAGGATGGAGAGTTAATTTAGGCTACAGTTTCAAGGTGGTGGCGCGGGTAGAGCCTGGGTGCTGAGGCTCCGAGGAAAAGATCAATAAATCACCTCGAATCACAACAAACCACCGCAAAATATCGCAAAATACCGTAACACCATAATATACAAAACGTAACTCTGTTGAACGTACTTATCAACTGAGGGTTTGTCTGCAGGAGCATTGGCGGCGGGGCACGCAGAGGTGACTGGAGAGGGGCCTCGGAAGCTAGCTGAGCAAAGCGTATGGGAAGTGCTGGAGGCTGTGGCCGGCCGCCGCAACCATGGTCTGGGGTGAGTGACTGGCCGGGTGGCTGAGACGGAGAGCCGGGGAGTGTGACCTGTGCAGAGCGCGCAGCGGAGGCTGCTGGTGAACTGGTGAGGCATACAGAGTCAACTGGAGACGGGCCTCAGAAGCCGGCTGAATGGAGTGCGCGGTGAAAGACACGGCAATTAAACAAGAAGCTGCCAGAGGCTGGAGGCTGTGGCCGTTTCAGCCGCGGCCAGGGTGAGCGGCTTGAGTGTCCAGGCGGCTGAGAGAGGGAGGAGAAAGGTGCGGAGGGGCAGAGGAGTGAAGACTGGGCTTTAGAACAACGAGCTGGTGGATATTCAGTGATGAGGAGACCCGTGCAGGAGCCAGAAGGTTGGGACGCCTGGCCCTGAAGGGGGACAGGGGCTGACCCAACCCGGTGGCGAATGAGAAGCGGGCAGGAACGTAATATCAAAAGAATGTACTTTGATGTTTGCACTGGCATCTTATAAAGGACGATCACTATGATGCCTTAAGAACTGTCTAACACTGTATACCAGCACTGAAGCACTTGAAGAGCTGAGACTTTACATCCTACAACCTCTGCACTACCTCTGCGCCTTCTTTTCTGCACTGACACTTTAAAGAGCTTGAGAACATTCTATACTAAAATATCCATCTAGCACTTTAAGATCTGCAGCACACCAGCACCTTCCTTCCTCTCTGCACTGACACTTTAAAGAGATCGAGAACACTCTATGCAAAATCCATCTAGCACTTTAAGAACTGCAGCATACCAGCACTTTAAAAATCTGCCTTCCAGCAAACAAACTTTTCGCTGCTGTGGGTTGTAGCGTTTAAAAAACTGATGATCCCACCCACTTATTATTTATTGTTTATTTTTAGGCTATAAATTTGATTATAAATTGATTGTAAATTGAATGACTGATTTTACTTAGACCTAAGGGATTATTTATCCACTAAGCTGAGAGGTGATATAATTTGGCCAATTAATTAGAAGTTGGGGGTGGGGGGAGGGGATGAACTTAATTTAATTAATATATATTTTAATTGGCTGAGAAAATTAGTAGTGGTTAGAATAAATTTATTAGGTGGAGTGGGTGAAGGAACAGAATACGTTTATGTTGTTGTTGATTCGAGATAAGTGACCCGGACTTTTGGAAGATCCTTGGTAAGTGATGTCAGGTCAGGGGATTCCAGTGCTCCTGGGGAGGGGAAAGTACAGCAGTGGGAGCAGGCAAAGTTTGAATGGAAGGAGTCTGAGACGCAAGAGAGCTCGCTCCCCTTCCAGCCAGTGTCCCATCCCAAGGATAGCAGGTAGGAGGGCCAAGTGGAAATACTTGTCTCCGTCCCTGGTAATGTGCAATGCCAGGTCCATATATAATAAAACCTCAGTCCTGCAAGATTTTTTTTATCAGGCAGAACATGGACCTGGCTTGCGTGACAGAGACCTGGGTGTGGGATGGGGAGACAGTCGCTCTCTCCCAAGTGGCCCCGCCTGGGTTCTCCGTCCTTCACCTGGCCTGGACTAGCGGGCAGGGGGGAGGGGTGGCTTTTTTCATATGGGAGGATTGCTCCTTCAGGAGACTTCCGCCACCAGAGATCAAGGGCGTGGAGCGTGTGGGCCTGGTGTGGGACATTGGGGAAAGTTTGGCAATCCGGCTGGTGTACCTTCCGCCTAATGCACCGGCTAGTGCCTTACCGTCCCTGATGGAGGCTGTAGCAGGCTGGGCATTGGAGCACCCTCGATTTATAGTCTTGGGCGACTTCAATGTCCATGCCGAGGACACGGCTTCCACTCATGCGACGGACCTAGTGCTTTCCATGGCAGCACTGGGACTTTCCCCAATATATAACAGCACCCACACACCAGGCTGGGCACACACTAGACCTGATCTTTGCGGCGGGAGTAGTAGTGGATCAGATATCTGCTGAGGCAGTGCCATGGTCTGACCACCAGGCCTTGAAGGCTCGTGTGAACATGCCACCCCTATCCCGTTTAGGTGGTGAGCAGGTTTTAGCTTGCCTGCATAGCCAGATGGACCCGTTGCAGCTTCAAATAGCCATGCGGGATCCCTGGCCCTCTGGCGACTCGCTGGATGAGCTAGTGGAGATCTGGAATGACCAGCTCTCCACGGCCATCGACGAAATCGCTCCCCGACGTCCTCTTCATCCTCGATCACGATCTGCTCCGTGGTATACCCCGGAGTTGCGATCAATGAAATGACGATTAAGACGACCAGAGAGACAATGGCGCCACACTCGTGACGAAGCTACGAGAACATCATATAGGTCATTTATGTGGACCTATGAGATGGCAGTTCAGGCTGCAAAGAAGGCCCACTTTGCGTCCAGAATTGCATCTGTGACCTCGCGCCCAGCACAACTGTTTAGTATAATTCAGTCATTAACAAATTTGCTGCAGGGCAAACAAAATATTAGAGAATTGGAAATAGGCTGTGAGGCTTTTGCGAGTTTTTTCGCAGATAAGGTCTCGTCGCTTCGACGTGACTTACCCGCTATAATTGATACAGTAGAAGAACTTGGGGCACCAAGCGCATCTTCTGGTCCAATTCTGGATTCTTTCAATCCACTCAGCCTGGAGGAAGTCGACAGGATCCTTGTGGCTGTATGCCCTACGACTTGTAGGTTGGACCCATGCCCGTATGGCTTATAAAAGCGAGCCAGACGTGGCTGCATGAACCACTACAAGGTATTGTCAACAGGTCCCTAGAAGAAAGGATCTTTCCCACGCCTCTTAAAGAGGCAGTGGTCCGCCCTCTCTTAAAAAAAAAACATCAGCGGATCCGGCCGTATTGGCGAACTATTGGCCGGTGTCGAACCTTCCCTTTTCGGGTAAGGTTATAGAGTGGGTGGTAGCAATTCAGCTACAGGGATTCCTGGAGGACACTTCCTCACTGGATCCATTCCATCTGCCGACTCTTGACAGGGTGCCACTAATACCAGTCCCTAAGGTCAAGAGCTTGGCCTGCTCCTTGAGTCCTCCCTTACAATGGAGGCCCAGGTAGCAGCTACTGTTAGATCTGCCTTTTTTCATCTTCGGCGGGTGCAGCAGCTGGCTCCTTTCCTGGAGCACAACAATTTAGCGATGGTAATCCATGCTACGGTCACCTCAAGAATAGATCACTGTAATGCTCTCTACATGGGGCTACCCTTGACACTAACCCGGAGACTACAGCTAGTGCAGAATGCTGTGGCACAGCTGTTAATGAGGCTGCCACTATGGGAGCACATTCAGCCAGTGCTGAAAGAGCTGCACTGGTTACCTGTTGTGTTCCAAGTTCACTTTAAGGTGTTGGTATTGACCTTTAAAGCCCTTTATGGTCAGGGACCTGCCTATCTACGGGAACGCCTTTCTCCATATATTCCCCAGAGAGCACTGCGTTCAGGGGCAAAAAACTTACTGTCCGCCCCCGGACCAAAAGAAGCCAGGTTATGTGTGACAAGATCTAGGGCTTTTTTGGTGGCAGCACCAGAGCTTTGGAATACCCTTCCGGAAGCCATAAGGGCCCTGTGGGATCTGTCTGTGTTCCGCAAAGCCTGTAAGACCGAATTGTTCAAGCAGGCCTTCGATGCTTGATGGAAAGACGGCTGCCACCGGACATCACATAGAATGCTGGTGATCACAGTTCGGAAATTCAATGCCGCCTATATTGTATGGATGCAGCACTATAGAATGGTTTTAAAAATTGTAACATGTTTTTAGAAATTGAAATATGAAAATTATGGTTTTATATGTTTTATTGGTTTAACTGTATTGACATGATGTTGTGAGCCATCCTGAGTCTGCTTGCGGAGAGGACGGGATATAAATTGAACGTAATAAATAAATAATAAATTGATGTGTTGTTGAAGGACTGTGTTTACTCTGAGCAAGCAGATCAGAATTTAATCTCTGTAACGAAATTGACAGATCAAGGAAATGTGTTTTTGATTAAAGATAGACAATGCACCATTGCCCACCCAGGAAGTGATGTGCTTTTTTGAAGTCGTCAGTTTTGATGGTGCCTACTATCTGGACCCTGTAGAAATGGGTCATGCCTATCAGGCAACAGCAAGTTTGTGTCCTCATAAGGAATGCCTTTATGCCTGGCATAAAAGGCTGGGGCACAGGAATGTGAGATGTGTTAAGAAGTTGCTGACTGCATGTGAAGAAAAGTTTGCTGAATGTGACCAAGAGTTGCAACCTTGTGATGTATGTGTAAAGGGGAAAGGCACAGCGCCACCCTATGGCAAGAGAACGCCAGTGCATAATGAGAAGTTTTTAGAAGTTTTTTAGTTTTTAGTAAAAAGCTATATTATGGATCCAAAGACTCTGTTATCTAAAGAGTGCAATGTTGTGCATATTGATGAGAGCAGTGTACCCCTGATACCTGAGACAGTGAAGCCCACAGTGCAGGAAGATCAGGAAACTGATGCAGGAATGTCCCTCACTGAAATGGTTGATTGGCTGACTGCCAGTAGCGCCGACCCTCAAGGTAGGCCAGAAAGCACCCTAGAAGCAGGAGGGGAGGCAGATCAAGCTGGACCAGAAGGGGAGACAGGTATCACAACATCCGCCTCACGGTCCCACTGGATCGCTTCTATGTGCTGTTTATTTATTTATTTATATTTATCTGGGATTTATATCCCGCCCTTCCCACTGAGTGGCTCAGGGCGGCTTACAGCATATGTAAAACTAACATAAAAATAAATTACACTTTAAAATTAACATTTCATATTAAATAATTAAAATCCAACAATTATGGCTACCCCAGCCCCTCTGTTGCCTCAGTTCTTCCTTATAAAACTTTTACCTCAGGAATATAGAACTAAAGGGGTGGGTATGATATGGATTTCGCTCTTCTAGTCTCTTCGGGGTTTTTGCTTTCAGATGGGTGTATAATTCTAATTTGTAGGGGACCACAGCAGCTTTGACAGTTTTCTCAAATTATATAGGCTTCAGAGAAACTTTAACATAAACCACAGATATTTATTTCAACACAAAGACTTAAACTGGGGATATGGGCGATATATACACGGGCTATAAGGTATCTCACACCATTAACAAGTTGCTCAGTTGTTTCAGGCTTTAAAATATCTTTTTCTTCTTAGGTCTCTCAGGTTCACAGTTCCTCGATAATACACTCTCCACCCCTAGTATAGGCTGGCCTCTTGGGTATACTGTGCCAAGTCTTTCAAGTCGACTGGAGCCTCTACTCCCAGCCCTTCAGACTCTTAGACCCACATATATTCCCTCAACCACCTCTCTAGTTCTTAAGAGATGTAAATATGTGTCTGTGACCGCTCAGGTCTTCACAGTGACTCTCCTTTGTCACACACACAGCCCCTTGGCTGTTTTTATAGAGCTAGCAGTCAGCTTTTCTTCTCTCCTCAGCCACTGTCTCAGCTCTCTCAAAGACCAACTCTCTCCGACTCTGTCAGGCACCAACTCTCCCAGACTCTGTCAGACACTAACTCTCTCAGACTCTGTCAGACCTGACTCCCTCAGCCGTTAGCTGTCAATCTCTCACTCTGAGAGTTTCGAGCCCTCTGGCCCCCACCCTCAGGTCACCTGACACAGGCTCTATGTGTCCTTGGTTTTCCTTGGTTTTCTGTTAACCCATACCTTACTGTCACAACAGGCAATACTGTGAGGCAATCTCAGAGGAGCAACAAGGGAGTACCACCTGCCAGATATGGACTTTTTAATGTTCTGCAAACTGCAGAAGAATTGTCAGACAATGAGGAAATCCCAAGGGAGCTGATTGTAAAGTATGCCACTCTAAGAACCCTACAGAGCATAGCAGCACAGAAAGGAATGCATGTGCAGCACCTTGAGATTGAAAAGGAAAACTTACCTGAAAAAGGACTGAAGTGCTAACTGCTTTTCTGCAGAAGCAAGGGCTCCAACAAGGGAAAATAGAACCCAGCCTGTTCTTCAAACTGAAGAATAATAAATGCCAGTATGTACTGATGTCAACTGATGGACTGTTGTTATGCTGTCAATATGAATCTGATGTGCAAGAGATAGTTGACAAGCTGAATGCAGAAGTGGAAGTAAAACGTTTTGGGACTTTGAACCACTATCTTGGAATACAGATAGAAAGAACATAGAATGGAGGTTTTTTTTCTGAATCAAAGAACCAAAATCCTGAATCTTGCTAAGGCACTGAGCCTGGAAGATATCAAGAGAGCAAGTTTCCCACTTGAACAATCTTACCTCAAGCTGGAAGATGGAGTGCCTCTCAAGGACAATCGTCTGTACAGAGAAACTATTGGGAAACTACTGTACCTAGCTCAACTCACCCGACCTGACATAAGTGCAGATGTTGGAATCTTGAGCAGAAAGACAAGCTTACCTAATCACCATGATTGGAATGCAGTGAAGAGACTTGTTAAGTATCTTATTGGGACAGCTGATCTGAAACTGAAGATTACAGCTGATGACGACCCAAGACTGGTTGGATACGTGGACGCAGATTGGGCAGAAGACACTACTGACTGCAAATCAGTAAGTGGGCATCTGTTTTTCTACGGAAGCAACCTGATCAACTGGACAAGTCGCAAGCAGAGTATAGTAGCTATGTCCACAACGGAAGCTGAGTTTGATTCTGCAGCAGGTGCCTGCAATGAGCTTGAATGGATCATACACCTGCTGAGAGACTTTGGAATAGAAGAGCCTATTCCAGTAACCCTGTTTGAAGATAACACACCTTACCTAAGTTTGATCAAGAGTGACAGTGTCAAAGGCAAGACCAAGCACATTTCTGTGCGATACCACAAGGTGAGGGTGTTGCAGCAACAAGGAATGATTGAAGTAAAGTTTTGTCCTTCAGAAGAACTGATTGCTGACATCCTGACCAAGCTGCTCACCAAGAAGAAGTTTGAGCACCTGAGAGAGAAGCTGAAACTTCATGACTTCAGTTCGTGAACTTGAGAAGGGGATTGTTGGGTTTTTGATGCTATTTCACTTCCTGTTGTCATGAGTTAATTAAGTGTTTGTATATGCATGCTGATGTTTAGCCAGTGAGATAGGTAGAGCCAATGAGAATGTTTGCACATACTTCTCACCAAGGCTAGGTGTCATATGCATAGTGACCATTGAGGGAGAGCCCTAATAGGCTAATCCATATATTTGGGTGGTGGTCTAGGGGAAAACATTTGGTCAGTTTTATTGCCCTTTGTGTTAAGCCCTTAGATCTCCATGCAGTTGAAGTTAAGACTAGATAGAGTCGAGATGTAGCTTAGAAGCTAGATAGGATACTGAATCCTTTCTTGTTTTCTAGAAATCCCAAGTCATCCCTTTCCTCATTAGTAAAGTAAACTACTTTTATTCTTAAGCTAAACCGTGTGCCTGGCTGTTATTTGTGGTTCTCTCCACATTACTCTGCTAATCGTATATCTAAACCCTAACAATTTCACATTGTGGTTAACTGCCCTGAGTCCTGTAAACTCAGTGCTGAGCAGGCCACCTTTAGTGAAGGTGGTGGAAAGCAGAAGACCTTAGCTCAGGGGTGTCAAACATGTGGCCGGGGGTCAAATCAGGCCCCCGGAGGGCTCCTATCAGCCCCCAAAGCAACTGGCTATCATCTGCTTCCTTCTCCCTCTCACTCCCTTCTGCATCACAGCTTGCTTTGCCAGGCTCTCTCAATCACAAATCAGAGCTACTGAGCCAAGCCTCTCTTCATTCTATTGGCTGAGGCTCCTCCCCCTCCTGGTCCCCTGGGGAAGGAAGGTGTCAGGCCTGGGGTCTACCTTCAAAAACAACCACTCTCCATGCAATCAGGATAAGTGTTTAATGTAAGATAGCAACGTGGACACTGTCAAAGTCTGTGTCAGAACTGGGGTACAGTTGCAGATGTGCAAAATATATACTTTCATTGTGACTGTTACAAACACACCTTTTGTTCTAGGCGCAAATTATTTCAAAAGCAAAAGCCCGCAGATAATAATTCAATTTGTTCCCCGCACTACAAAGCACTACATATAATCACCATGAGATAACATACAGGAATAACCTTGAAGGCCAGGCTGAGAAGGTGTAAGCTGGCCTCCCTCATGGGGTGCTTAAGTTTCTGCTTCTCCTAGACAAAGAAAACATGCATAAAATAATAATGGTAGGGAATCTTGACAGAAGGAAAGAGCCAGAGCTTCATTTGCCCAGTTTCTTGAATCCCATGGGAGAGATACAAAGAAAGCATCTTTAAGAACAAGTGCTAATGTTTTGAGTATGTTTTATTTTAAGGCTTTTTTTAAAAAAATCTTTAATTCTGTTTGTCTGTGTCCTTTGTAAAGTTTTATCTCTGCTACCTAATCTTAAATAGGAACACACATTACCCTGCCCAACAAGGTCTCATTCATTCATTCATTTGATTCGATTTTTAGCCCGCCCTTCCCGTAGGACAGGCTCAGGGCGGGTTACATCATAAAAACAATCAACAGTAAAAACAATAAAAGACCAATTTAAAATATATAAAATCTAAAACTATAGAGTGACAATAGAGACTAAAATGGCAGGTTCTGCCTCACAGATATGGCCTATTGTCCAGATCCGTCCCTCATAACAAATGAGTTTGACACCCCTACCTTAGCTGGTGTATGTGGGTATATGGTTGTTTTGTGAAAAAGCCAGTTTGGTGTAGTGGAATCTGATCTGGGAGAACCAGGTTTGATTCCCTACTCCTCTACATGCAATTGCTGTGTGACCTTGGGTTAGTTACAGTTCTCACAGAGCTGTTCTCTCAACAGCAGTTTTCTGAGAGCTCTCTCAGCCCCACCTACCTCACAGGGTGTCTGTTCTGGGGAGAGGAAGGGAAGGAGATTATAAACTGCTCTGAGACTCCAAGTGAAGGGTGAGGTATAAATCCAATCTCCTCTTCCTCTTCTTTAGATATGAGAATCCCGAGCTGTTAAGGGCTTTTTGTTCCATGTGCTTGGCCAGGTGTGGAGCTCTGAGGGCTGATGGAAAGAATAAGGCTGAGGCTCACACAGCAGCTCACTGGTAGCACCCCCCTCAGGGGTCAGGTGGTCACCAATTCTGGCTGGGGGCAATACAGACCCATTTTTCTCCTTGGTGGGGGCAGGGTGCCAGGACACAGCAATTTGCAGCATTCAGTGGCATCCAAGCTGGTTTCTCAGGTATGGTGATGGCTTTGGGGCATCTGTGGTGGCCTGCACTGTGCTGGGAGGTGGGGAAGCAAGGGGCCAAGTGAAGCAGTGCTGGGCCCAGATAGGCTGTGGCTGATCGTGCTGTGCCCAGGGCCGGCTCGCCTACTAGGCAAACTAGGCGGTTGCCTAGGGTGCTGGCAGGGCAGGCGTGCTGAATTCTGCCTTCCCTTCTCCCCCATAGTTTGCCTGCTCCCCAGCCACCGCCTCCCTCCCCCACCATGTCAATTTCAATGCCAGGGAACCCATGGTCGAACACCACTCTCCCCGGCTATCTAAAGGCATGCCCCCCCTGTCGATCAGATGATCAGCGGGTAAAAACACGGCACATTCACTGTCCGTGCACAGGGTAGGTGAGCAGCAGTGGGAAGAGCGAAGTCTGAAAGTGCATTGCCACCACTGCCTTCTTCCCACTTTGTGGAGGAAGTGGGAAGGAGGCAGCGGCACGCTTTCAGGCTTCACCCTTCGCACTGCTGCTGGTCTGCCCCAGGTGCAGACAGTGAACATGCCATGGTTTTACCAGCCAATCAGCTGGGGAGAACCTGGGGGGCATGCCTTTAGATAGCTGGGGAGAGCGGTGTTCGACCACAGGTTCCCAGGTGTTGAAATTGACATGGTGGGGAGGGAGAATGCGTCATGAGGCTCCTATCAGGCTCCTGAGCAACTGGCTGTTGTCTGCTTCCCTCTCCCTCTCTCTTGTTTTTTTTCTGCATCACAGCTTGCTTTGTGTAACCTGACTATGTGTAATCTGACTTGAGTCCCTGCGAGAAAGGTAAACTGACTGAAAGAGCATAAATAATGACTTCCTCAGAGCAATACAAAGAATATAGAGAACGTTCAGACCACTGTGGAACATTTAGACAATTCAGACCCTTGTCGAGAGATGTCTAAAAAAACCCCCTAGGCTTCAAACGTACTGCAATCTGGTCATGTGAGGCTATGGATATTAAATATGTCTTGCTTTAAAAGTTGAATAAATGATTGGATCAAAGCTCAGTCTCTGTTCAGCACCAGAAGCACTGATGCCTTTTCCATTTTGCTTTATAATGGGCTTTCAGCACATATTGTATTGTTATTATCTGAGTTGCCAAGTCCACAGAGCTGCTTTGAATTTATGGTTTCCCCCCCCAACTGAAGCATTGGGTTTTCACTGGAGTGCCATTAGGCTTCCCAGACTTTGATGATGTTTCAATAATGCAATAAAAGCAGGTCCTCACCACAAAAAAAGACAAAAATATTATGTTTGAATAAACAGAAATCTTTTCCAATATGTCATCATGTTTTTGTACAACCCTCCCCAGAATGAGATCTTTTCTGGAACTAATTCTTTTGGTAGATCAGCATAGTATTTACTCTCCTGTAGAAGTTTTAAGATCTTTCCTCCAAGAAACAGATGTATGAGTTTAATAAACAGAAAGGCTGTGGACTGAAATTTGCACATGGCCATGGTTTTCCATAATCACCCTTTAGATTTCTATCAAAGCACCTCTTCTGCTGAGACCTATGAACAATCTATACATTTTCAGATTTATGCAAAATCATTGGCTTATAAGGAATTAAATATCTTTTATACCAAACTAATTCAAATCAGATTTATTTAAATGTGTTTTTGTTCTAGAAAAATGCTCATTTAAATCGGATTTTGTTGCTACATTTCTGATGGTGTGTAACATTACATAAGTAGGTGGATATGTTTGATTTACTTGATAAATTGGAAGGAATCTCTTATATGCCTCCAAGGCAAAATAGAATAAAACTGTGGTTGAACATGAAGCATATGGCATGTTGGGTAATTACTGGGAAAACAGCTCAAGAATAACCAGAGTTCATCTGTTGCACCAAAAACAATAAAAAAATCCTGCGACACTATAAAAGTCATCAGATGTATAATACGGCATAAGCTTTCATAGGTAATAACTCATCTGGAGTAGATTCTTAATATTACTATATTGATTTCCACTAGCACTAACCTTTTCACCACTACCACCGCTTCCACTTTCAATTTTGATCTTTAAAGTAGTGATTATGAGCTCAACATCCCAACTCCCCTTTTATGGCTGTTCCTCTTTCCCCACTGTTTCCCCACTGCCTCATTCCTCCTTGAATGATTCCAGCCAATCAGGAATAACACACTGAGGAGGCATAATCAAGGTAGTAATAAGGAACTGGCATAATGGCTGGTGGTAAGATAAAGGTTTTCTCAGGCAATATCAATGGTTTAAATTCTCCATCTAAAAGAAATTTACACAGCTCAAAAAGATTACATTGGAAGTAATTTGTATGCAAGAAACTCATATTAAACTGAAGGATCAGCATCTAATAGGCAATAAAAAGTTTGGCCAGATTTTTTTCACATCAGACAGTAAAAATAAAAAGAGAGGCTTGGCTACATATGTTAAAGATCACCTTAGTTGTAAATTAATTTATGTGGCTGAAGTTGGGAGACTGTTATTTGTGGAAATACAGAAGGAGGGTAAGAAGATTTTATTGGCAAATGTATATGCTCCAAACCATCAACAAGATAAATGTTTTGAGAGATTATATCAAAAGATTAGAGTAAGGGTGTCAAACTCTTTTGTTATGAGGGCCGAATCTGAGATAAATGAGACCTTGTTGGGCTGGGCCATGTTGGGCTGGGTCATGTCGGACTGGGTCATGTGTGTACCTATTTAAAATTAGATAGCAGAGACATAAACTTTATAAAGCACACAGACAAACACAATTAAATATTTTTTAAAAAACTTAAAATATGTTTTAACCATGTCCATGCATGGTAAAGAGATTTCCGGAATCAATGATTTTTAAAATAAGCTTGCCCTTCTAGTCTTTGGTACCATAAATGTGCGTGCCAGCCCAAGCTGAGTTCATGTCCCTCTAAAGATAGCTGCCTCCTATCCTTCAATAATACCCAGTCTCTCACCCAAGACAATACTGAGGCTTTATAGTACAGCTGCCAATCTGGAATACCCATCCCTGCTCTTGTTTTGCAATCTTGTAATGCTTTTAGTTTAATTCTTGTTTTTTTCTTCCACCAGATATACGCAGAAACCATCTTGTTCAATTCTTGAAAAAACACATTAGTTAAGAGTACCAGAATATTTTGAAATAGAAATAGCATTCTTGGCAAGATATTCATCTTTATGGAAGCTATTCTTCCCATTAATGATATATTCAAGTCTTGCCATTTTTCCAGGTCTTTTAAAATCTGAGTAGCTTGTCATAGTTGTCCGCCTTCAAGTTGCTATATTTATTTGAAATGTAGATGCCCAAGTATTTCACTTTCTTCTCATAAGAGAATCCTGACTTTTGTTGCAAAAGATGGATTTGTTCTGCTGTCATATTCTTGGCCAAAAATTTCATTTTGTCCTAGTTTATTTTCAGTCCTGCCCAATAGCCGAACTGGTTAACCTCATTTATCAAATAGTCTATAGAATCCAGTGGTTGCTCCAATATAAAGACCAAATCGTCGGCGAAGGCCCTCAGTTTGAGATGTTCACCCTTAACCAATGCACCCTTGAGGTTTAAATCTTCTCTTATTTGGTTATTCAATATCTCCAAACATAGAATGAAGAGAAGTGGTGATAGTGGGTAGCCCTGTCTTGTGCCCTTCTGGATATTAATTGATTCTGATAGTTCGCCATTCACCATGACCTTTGCAATTTGAAAATAATATATTGATAGTATCGTCCTCAAGAAATTCTCACCACACTCCATATCCTTCAGTTGTTGTATCATGAATTGCCAGCGTACATTATCAAAGGCCTTCTCTGCATCTAGGCAAATTAGAGCCAGCTATTTCTCTGTATGATTCTCATAGTATTCCATTATATTGTATATTGTTCTAACATTGTCTTTCAGATATCTTCTAGGAAGAAATTCTGCCTGGTCCTGATGTATAATGGCCAA
Organism: Heteronotia binoei; assembly: GCF_032191835.1. Lineage (NCBI taxonomy): Eukaryota > Metazoa > Chordata > Lepidosauria > Squamata > Gekkonidae > Heteronotia > Heteronotia binoei. Next base: position 28,451,489 of record NC_083223.1, read on the forward strand.
TAGAACTTTCTTCAAGCGTTGTGCTAATATTGAAACAAAGATTTTATAATCCACATTCAAGAAGGAAATTTGCTTAAATTTTTTTATGTCTTTCAAATCTGTGTCCTTTTTTGGAATTAAAGATATTGTAGCTTCTTGCCAAGAAAGTGGTACTTTAGCTTCTTTTTGTATCATTTATATAAGCTGTTTAAATGGAATCAATAGACCGTCATCAAAGACTTTATAGAATTCTGTGGGTAAACCATCTGGACCAGGTGATTTATCGTTCTTTTGGGATGCTATTGCCTCTCCCACTTCTCTTATCGTTATTGGTTCATTTAAAAATCTCTGTTGTTCGTCTGTCAGTTTATTGAGATTATACTGCTTGAGATAGTCTTCCAGATCTTCCTTTTGCATCTGTTTGGATTAATATAACTTTTTTATAATATTGTTGCACAATTTGAGATATCTCCTGTCTTTGAAATTTCTCTTTATTATTTTCATCTCTCAGTACCATAATAACTTTTTTGGTCCTTTCTTTTCTCTATCTATATGCCAACCATAGATGTTTAGCCTGGAGAGGAGGTGGCTGAGAGGTGATATTATCACCATCTTCAAGTACTTGAAGGGCTGTCATATAGAGGATGTTGTAGAATTGTTTTCTGTGGGCCCGGAAGGTAGGACCAGAACCAATGGGTTGAAATTAAATCAAAAGAATTTCCGACTCAACATTAGGAAGAATTTCCTGACCATTAGAGTGATTCCTCAGTGGAACAGGCTTCCTCAAGAAGTGGTGGGCTCTCCTTCCTTGGAGACTTTAAACAGAGGCTAGACGGCCATCTGGCAGCAATGAAGATCCTGTGAATTTAAGGGGAGGTGTTTGTGAGTTTCCAGCATTGTGCAGGGGGTTGGAGTAGATGACCCTAGAGGCCCCTTCTAACTCTATGATTCTATGATCTTCCTGGTTTGCTGGCATATTCAAAATAGTTCTGTCTGACAAATTTTAGTTTTTTCTCCATTTCTTCTACAAGTATCAGGTTAAGTTGATGTTGGTCTTTTATTATTATTTTGTTTTGAAACTCCTGTTTTGTAGGCTGTAATTTTAAATTCTTTTCTGCTTTTTCTGCTTGCATCATTAAATTTTGAAAGTTTTCAGCTTTTTCCAATGGAACCAGCTCTCGGAGGAAGTGCGGGCCCTGCGGGACTTTGACCGATTCCGCAGGGCCTGCAAGCCTTCACCGACTAAAAACTGAGAGACTGCTTAAATGATTTTGTCATCTGCCGGAATAGCACCAAGATGTTAATTTTATTGTTTTACTGTTTTTAGAATTTTAATTAATTGTTACCTGTTGTTTAAATTATTGTATAATCTGTTATATTGACCGATGCTGTTAGCCACCCTGAGCCTGCCTCGGCAGGGGAGGGTGGGATAGAAATAAAATGTATTATTATTATTATTATTATTATTATTATTATTATTATTATTATTATTATTATTATTATTATTATTATTTTCCCTCTTCTTCTTAGCGTTAAATCTAATTGCCAGCCTCCCAAAGTATGCGTTAGCCGTATCTCATACAACTTGCATCTTCATGTCTTGAATTATGTTTTGTTTGAAAAATGATTCAATTTCTGCCTTAGCCTCTTGTATAAAATTTTTATCTTCTAAAATTTGGGCATTTTCAGCACAATCCAGAGAGGGAGGGTGGAAAGTCTTTTGGGAGCAGACAAGCTGCTATGTGGGCGCAGGAAGGGTTTGCATCGACATATGACTGGCGCTGCCACAGTGGAGGGGAGTTACATGGGTAGGGGGATGCCTGAGCACCTGAGGGCTGTGTCTGAGCATGGGCGGAAGTGAGGTGGAGATCAGCATTCAGGTGGAGGAGGGGATGGAGTTGGGGGTGTGGCCAGTCTTACATAAGAGGAGCCATGTTAGATCAGGCCAATGGCCCATCCAGTCCAACACTCTGTGTCACACAGTGGCAAAATTTTTATATATATACACACACTGTGGCTAATAGCCACTGATGGACCTCTGCTCCGTATTTTTATCTAAACCCCTCTTGAAGGTGGCTATGCTTGTGGCCCCCATCACCTCCTGTGGCAGTGAATTCCACATGTTAATCACCCTTTGGGTGAAGAAGTACTTCCTTTTATCCGTTTTAACCTGTCTGCTCAGCAATTTCATTGAATGCCCATGAGTTCTTGTATTGTGAGAAAGGGAGAAAAGTACTTCTTTCTCTACTTTCTCCATCCCATGCATTATCTTGTAAACCTCTATCATGTCACCCCGCAGTCGACGTTTCTCCAAGTTAAAGAGTCCCAAGCGTTTCAACCTTTCTTCATAGGGAAAGTGTTCCAGCCCTTTAATCATTCTAGTTGCCCTTTTCTGGACTTTCTCCAATGCTATAATATCCTTTTTGAGGTGCAGCGACCAGAACTGTACACAGTACTCCCAATGAGACCGCGCCATTGATTTATACAGGGGCATTATGATACTGGCTGATTTGTTTTCAATTCCCTTCCTAATAATTCCCAGCATGGCGTCGGCCTTTTTTATTGCAAACGCACACTGTCTTGACATTTTCAGTGAGTTATCTACCACGACCCTAAGATCTCTCTCTTTGTCAGTCTCTGCCAGTTCACACCCCATCAACTTGTATTTGTAGCTGGGATTCTTGGCCCCAATGTGCATTACTTTGCACTTGGCCACATTGAACCGCATCTGCCACGTTGACGCCCACTCACCCAGCCTCAACAGATCCCTTTGGAGTTCCTCACAATCCTCTCTGGTTCTCACCACCCTGAACGTGTCATCTGCAAACTTGGCCACTTCACTGCTCACTCGCAACTCTAAATCATTTATGAACAAGTTAAAGAGCATGGGATCCAGTACCGAGCCCTGCGGCCCTTACCGTCCTCCACTGCGAAGATTGCCCATTTATACTCACTCTCTGCTTCCTATTACTCAGCCAGTTTTTGATCCACAAGAGGACCTGTCTTTTTACTCCATGACTCTCAAGCTTTCTAAGGAGCCTTTGATGAGGAACTTTATCAAAAGCTTTCTGGAAGTCAAGGTAAACAACATCTATCGGGTCTCCTTTGTCCACATGTTTGTTCACCCCCTCAAAGAAATGTAACAGGTTAGTGAGGCAAGATCTTCCCTTATAGAACCCATGCTGAGTCTTCCTCAATAACCCGTGTCCATCAATGTGCCTACTCATTCTGTCCTTGATAATGCTTTCTACCAACTTTTCCGGTATTGAAATCAGACTGACTGGCCTGTAATTTCCCGGATCTCCTCTGGAACCCTTTTTAAAGATGGGGGTGACATTTGCTACCTTCCAGTCCTCAGGAACGGAGGCATTTTTCAATGAAAGATTACAGATTTTTGTTAGAAGATCCACAAGTTCAACTTTGAGTTCTTTCAGAACTCTCGGATGTATGCCATCCGGCTTAGGCAGCTTCCTGAGCAGTTTAGCCCAGGCCACGCCCCTCCTGAGTGGCACAACGTTACACTGGCAAAAATAGCAGCGTGTCCCATAGGCACTCGTTGAAACTAAAAACAAAGGTCACCTCCACCGCTGTGGAAACTCACAAACCCCTTAGGGAGCAGTGTAATTGCTTCACCAATCCCCTTACACCTCAGGCTGACAAGCCCCCTCCCCAGCACCCAATTGTGATCTCCTCCCTCCTAGAAATACTTCTGCTCTGGCCTCGCACAACTCAGTTGTTAGGGAGAGGAGCGTGTGGCGGGAAGTTCTGCCAGCGAGCTCCCGGCCATACAGACTTAGAGTGAGGGATAGGTAGGCATGTTGGTGATGGGCTTTGCACTGCACAGTTGCTTTGACAGTATCTTTGACTTGCAAGGGGGGGAGAGACTCCCCTGGGGCTGCTCTTGTTTCCAGGTTCCAGGCTCCTGAAGGCTCTGCATGCGAAGACTGTCACCCATGGCTGGGTAAGTTCCACTGTCCCCCCAGCCTCCCCCTCCCCTCGCTCTCAACCGCTTGGTGTGCTTGAACCAGGCAGTCGGCTCCGGCAGGGGGCTTTTGCTGACCCGGCTCCCCTGTGCTGCTGCCTGCTCCCTTCCCTTGGTCTGCCCTCTGCCGCATTCCCAACCCCTGGCAGGGCACGGTGTGTGTGTGTGTGTGTGTGGCAGCTGCCCTGTTGTGGGGAGGTGGGTCAGAGACTGTCCCTTTAAGAGTGCACCTGGCTGAAACGTTGCCTGCTCTCCCAGCCGCTGCCCCTGCAGGTGCTCTTGATCTCTATCTCTGTTTTGCAAGTGGGACTCCAACACAGAGGCTTCCATCTATGTCATTCCACCATTCCCCCACTCCCTCAGCTGTTTCTGCCCACCACTCTGAATGGAGCCCCGCCCACAGTGAGACTGCCCAGCGCCAGGGAGACTGTTGCGCTCTGTTCTGGAAAAATAAAGTCTGAGCTATGCTCTCTGTTGTCTCTTCACCCCCACCCCAGCCTCGCCACCAAGCCAGGCTTCTTGTGTGTGCATGCCCAGCCTCACTCTGTTCCCTCCCCATGTTGGTGGGATGTCTCTCCTTTGCCTTTGATGGACTGCCCATCCTTGGCTCCGTTCTTTGTTTTGGGGTGGGTTGGGGATGGCTATCAGCCTCTCTGGGGCCACCTCTCCCCATCCCTGATTGTCATGAGCGGTACATGTGGCAGGACTTGCCAATGGGGGCTGACCCTCCCCTCCGGCTGCCTCCACCTCCCTTGCATGCCTACGCCAGCAGCATTGCCATGGTGACTGTCTCCCTCATGGCAAGCTACGCCTCTCTCCTTCCCACGCTCCCGTGTGCTGAAGTCCTCAGGAAGTATACTAGCGGTGCGGCAGCTACACCATGGCCGGCCGCCACTTATGTCTGGATTGGGCTGTTAGTCTCCAGCTTCTTCTCACTTGAATTTTATACTTACTAGGTTATGATCTAATATCACTCTTGGTTGAATTTCAATCTCTAGTAGTTCCTTCATCAGATCAGTAGATAGCCAACACACATCAATTCTTGACCAGGACTAATGACTAGCTGAATAATATGTAAAATTTCCTGATTTTGGATATCTTGTCCACCATGCATCTATCAGGTCCAGCATCTACCCTTGGACACCACAGATAAAATCAAGGTGACTGTTAAGTTAGAGGAGGAATTGGACACAGGATCCATTTCAATTATTTCGGAGGAGACCCTTGGGAAAATCTGCCCCAATGGATAGCCGCGGCACTGGCCTATGGGGTTCATCCTCAGAGATTTTTCGCAGAACGATGTAGAAATAAGGGGGTGGGGGAAGTTCCGGGTTCAGTACAGGAATTTTGATGGACTTTTGGACTTGCTGGAGGTGGGAGGCCGACGTACTAGTTTGCTGGGTCTGGCATGGTTCGTGCCTTTGGGGTTTGCCATCACAGGAGTGCATAGCTTAACTTTTAAAGACATGGAGAGAGTTTGCGATGAATTCCTGTCTGTTTTTGATGGTTCCTTGGGCTGTTACAAAGGGCTGCCAGTGTCCTTAGATGCCCAAGTGTGGCTGATTAGAATGAAGTCCAGGAGTGTCCCATTCATGCTTATACCAAAAATTGAGGTGGAACTAAACTGCCTAGTAGCACGGGTGTTAGAACCAGTGTCCAACGCAACCTGGGAAACCCCAATTGTCACCCCCATAAAGCCTAATGGAAACGTCCGCATCTGTGCAGACTACAAGTGTATGCTGAACAAGGTGCTACAAGACCATGCCTACCCAGTACCAGTGGTCAACCATGTTTTAGCTTCCCTCGCAGGCACAAAAATCTATGGCAAATTGGATCTGGCAAAGGCATACCAACAACTGCCAGTCAATGAAGCCACCGCTGAGGCACAAATGATTGTTACCCACAGGAGGGCATTCAAGGTTATGAGAATGCAGTTTGGGGTCAGTATAGCCCTGGTGATCTTTCAAAACCTAATGGACTCTCTCTTAAAGGCACCCCCGGGGTCCAGCCCCTCTTTGATGACGTTCTGATCACCAACCTGATGGAAGAGGACTTTATCATCCATCTCCGCGCTGTCCTACAATGTTTTGACTCAGCTGGGCTAAAAGTGAAGTGGGAAAAATGCCTCCTGGGAGTTCTGCAGGTCGAGTTTCTGGGATTCTTAGTTGACACAGAGGGTATCCATCCAGCTCCCAGCAAAATCAGCATCATAGCTGATGCTCTGGAACCCCAAACCAAACAGGAGCTACAAGCATTTTGGGGCTCCTGAACTTTTATCATTCCTTCCTGCCCCTCAAATCCATGTTCGCGGAACCGCTTCACCATCTCCTTGACAAGAACGCTCCATGGGTCTGGGGTAAGAAGCAAGCCTACACATTCTGGGCCATCAAAGACCTGCTGACCTCCAACAAGGTCCTGGGACACTTTGATGAATCCTTGCCAGTCGTCCTCGCCTGCGATGCATCCCCATATGGCATTGGGGCAGTCCTCAGCCATCGCCTCCTGGACGGCAGGGAGGTGCCAATGGCTTAATACTCCCGCACCCTGAATTTGGTCGAATGCAACTACATGCAAATCGACACAGAGGCGCTGGTCATCGTTGCAGGAGTGAAAAAGTTTCAAAACTACCTCTATGGGCAACCAGACACCATTGCCATGGACCACAAGCCCTTACTGGGTCTACTCACTCCCGACTGGCAAACCCCCCCAGATGCTCTCTCTTTCTTGCAGGCTACCAATACTCCCTGCAGCACAGGCTGGGAAGAGCAATGGGGCATGCCGACACCCTCAGTCGCCTGCTATTACCAGTCCAAGACCTGGACCCAGCACAGGCCCACCATATCCTACTCATTGAGGGCCTCCCCAACTGGCTCTTGCAAGCTGCTGACATTGCTCACCACACGGGTAAGGATCGCATCTTATCCCATGTCCTCAACTGGGTGGAGAGGGGGTGGCCTACCGGCTGGGTAGGCCCAGAATTTACAGCCTTTTCCTCGCGCTGGAATGAACTTTCTTTCCACAAGGGATACCTACTCTGAGGCAGTCAGGTGGTAGTTCCTGCTTCTTTGAGCCAGCGAGTTCTGGAAGACCTGCATGAGACACACCCAGGCATCATTAAAATGAAAGCACTCACCCACAGCTATGTGTGGTGGCCGGGAATGGACAGTGAGATTGAGGCCTGGGTCAAGCAATGCCAGGCCTGCCAGGAAACCCGGCCAGAACCACCCCACGGTCTGGGCAACACTGGGAGTCCACCCGCAACCCATGGTATTCTTTATTTTGGTGGACTCATACACCAAGTGGTTGGAGGTAGTCCCAGTCACTTCCACCTCCTCCCAAGTGGCAATCCTAGCGCTCCATAGGATTTTCTGCACACATGGCATCCTGGACACGGTGGTCACAGACAACAGAACAGCTTTTACTTCAGAAGAGTTCCAAGAGTTCCTGGACTGCTACCTCATCAGGCACATCCGCTCTGCCCCGTTTCACTCAGCCACCAACGGACAGATGGAAAGAATGGTGCACACCATGAAAGAGTCTCTCCGGCGACTAATTCAAGGGGATTGGGACCACCGCTTAGCTGAGTTCCTTTTTGGCCATCAAGTGACCCCCAGTGCTACCACAGGTTGCAGCCCAGCAGAGCTCCTCATGGGCTGCTGCCTGACAACCAGACTGAACCATCTCCACCCAGATAGAGCCCTCAACCTTGGCCATCACCAGAGTGCCAGGAGGCACCTCGAGGATTTTTTCCAGGAGACTCCGTGTATGCCCAGAACTTTGGCAGCAGCCCCGCCTGGATCCTTGCTTGAGTCATCCGAGTCACGGGCCCAGTTTTGTACGAAGTATCTACCAAATGGGGGCCAAGTCCTGCGCAGACATGTGGATCAACTTCACTGCTGCACGCGCCCTCCTAAGCCAGACATTACGCTGGACACCATGGAGCAACACCAGTCGGCACCGCTGCAGGAGCCAGCGAGAGTTAGCCGCCAGCCAGACTGCTAGGAATCGGAGGGAACCCCACCAAGCACCTCCAACATTCAACCGCTCCACTGCCACAGCCTTCCACTAGCATGGCATCAGCAACCCCGACAAGGGAACCCGACTCATTGGCTGCCTCCGTTGTGCTTCGCAGGTCCAACCGGGAGTGGCGGAAACTAGTACATCTCAAAGACTATGTTTGTTAAGTGTTGGGAAACTTTGGGGAGAGGAGTGTTATGTATTGGGACTGGAGTTTGACCTTAGGGCCGGCAGAGACTTGGCTGAGCTTGAGACCCCAGAACAATAGCCACCTGAATGCAGGAAGGAGGACTATCAGGGATCATTGAGCCAGCTGTTAGCCTATAGTTGTTTGTAATGGGTTTTGTAGTGTATGGCGTTCGCAGAACGCAACCAGTTCATAAGGGCCACAACAGCAGAATGACATCAGCCGCGGAGGCAACTGAGAAACATCCAGGTGCCTCCGCGCTGGGCGCAACGATCCGCCAATCACAGCTCGTGGCGGGAAATACGGCTGGCCGGCATTGGACCGGCCAGCAGGGAGAATAGTCCGGCAACTGTATATATGCGGGATCCGGCCCGCGTGCTCGCTCTCTCCATCTTGTATAGCACCATGGAATAAACTATGTTGCCCTACGCTCGTCTCCAAGTCTGGTACTTTACAGTGGCGACGAGGATGGGATCCTAGCCTCATCGGCTACGACGGAGATCTTGGGCAACGAACGACCGGACACGACCGCCGCCGCCACCATGGCCAACCAGGGCGGGATCACCGGCTACCTCGAGCCCTTCGACCCCGCAAATCCAGAGGGCTGGGAGTCCTACTCGGAACGGGTCGAGTTCTACCTCCGGGCCAACAAGATCACCGACGCCGGAGCAAAGAGGGATGTTCTCCTGAGCGTTTGCGGGCCAGCCACGTTCGAGATCGCGAAGGGTCTCTCGGCGCCCGCCCGCCTGGCGGAGAAATCCTACGAGGAGATCATCCGGCTCCTCACGGGCCATTTCTTGCCGCAGCCCTCATGGGTGGCTCGCAGATTCCTGTTCCACAGAAGGGACCAGACCGCAGGAGAGTCAGCAGCGGACTACTTGGCGGCCCTCCGCAAACTCGCCGGGAACTGCAACTTTCCCCAGCTGGAGGAAACCCTGGCCGACCGATTCACGTGGGGCCTCCGCGATGAAAGGCTCCAGCAGAAGCTCTTCGCCAAAGAAGAGCTCACCCTTCAGGGCGCCTTCAGCGAGGCGGTAGCGTGGGAGAGGACCGCCAGGACGTTTCCCCGGGCCAAGACCGAGACCGCTCACCACGAGGAGCTGGACCCCGAGCACCAGGATGAGGGAGAAGCCTTCCAGACGCGACGCGACGCAGGACCCGCCGCCCGAGCTCCACAGCGCCCCCGAGCCCACGAACGGCAGAGTCAGCGCACCAGCGAAAGGGCTAAATGCGCCAGCTGCGGCGACCCCCACGATCGGCGGGACTGCCAGTACCGGACCTGGGACTGCAGGAGCTGCGGGAAGACCGGCCATATCGCGCGAGCTTGCCGAGCCAAGCCCAACCGCCCGCGGCCGACCGCGCACCACGAGGCCGCCGAGTCCCACTCCACAGCCTCCACCTCACTTCAGGTACTGAATTTACCCCTGACCACCCCCAACAAGATAACGATGGCGGTCCTCATAGACGGGCCCCCCTGCACCATGGAAGTGGACTCAGGCTCCTCCATCTCCATAATTGCGGAGGAGACCCTGAGAAGGCTACGCCCCGGCCAGGGGCTGCAGCTGCGACCGGCAAATTTCATATTGCGGGACTTCCAGCAAAACCCGGTCCAAATAGCGGGGTGGGCACGGGTGCTGGTGGAGCGGGGGTCCTTCAGAGGGCCCCTAGACATCCTGGTAGTCAAGCGGCCGCTTACCACCCTGTTGGGTCTTGCATGGTTTGGCCCCTTGGGAATCCGAGTAGAGGTGGCGCGCACAGCCACAGCAGGAGGGTTCGGGGAGGTGTGCGGAGAGTTCCCCGACGTATTCGATGGGTCGCTGGGTAGTTACAAGGGCCCGGCCATCTCCCTACCGCTCGACCCGACGGTCAGACCGATCCGGCTCAAGGCAAGGAGGGTCCCCTTCGCCTTGAAGCCCAAGATCGAGGCAGAGTTGGACCGCCTAGTAGCCCAAGGGGTCCTGGAGCCAGTTGATTACGCCATGTGGGAGACCCCCATAGTGACCCCGGTCAAACCAAATGGGGACGTGCGGATATGTGCCGATTACAAGTGCACAATTAACAAAGCGCTCCAAGACAACCCATACCCGGTGCCAGTAGTCAGCCACGTCCTGGCAGCCCTGGCGGGGTCAAAGATTTTTGGGAAGCTGGACCTGGCACAAGCCTACCAGCAGCTCCCAGTGGACGCTAAAACGGCCGAGGCGCAGACGATAGTTACCCACAGGGGGGCGTTCAGGGTTAACCGGTTGCAGTTTGGGGTCAGCGTGGCTCCGGGGATCTTCCAGAGTATAATGGATGCTCTCCTTAAAGGGATCCCCGGAGTCCAGCCGTTTTTCGACGATGTTTTAATCGCCGCCCCGGACCCTGAGGAATTCCGCAACCGCCTGCGAGAGGTGCTCCGCCGTTTCCAAGCCGCTGGACTAAAAGTTAAGAGGGAGAAGTGTATGCTGGGGGTGCCACGGGTGGAGTTCCTGGGTTTTGCAGTGGACGCGGAGGGAATCCACCCGACCGAGGAAAAGACCAGGGCCATTGTTCAAGCCCCAGCCGCCACGTGTAAAGCGGAGCTACAGAGCTTCCTGGGGGTCCTCAATTTCTACCACACGTTCATACCCCACAAGGCGGCTCTCGCCGAACCCTTACACCGATTACTGGACAAAAAAGCTCCATGGGTGTGGGGGAAGAAGCAAGCCGCCGCCTTCCAGGCAGTTAAAGACGTTCTGGTTTCCAACGGGGTGCTGCACCACTTCGACGAGCGCCTTCCGGTCATCTTGGCTTGCGATGCATCGCCGTACGGGGTGGGCGCAGTCCTGGGGCACCAGTTACCAGATGGCCGGGAGGTTCCGGTCGCATACTACTCACGCACCCTGACCTCGACAGAACGGAACTACGCACAAATCGACAAGGAGGCCCTGGCCATAGTAGCGGGGGTCCATAAATTCAACGATTATTTGTATGGGTGCCGGTTCACGATAGCGACGGACCATAAGCCGCTTTTGGGTCTGTTGGCCCCAGACCGACAAACTCCCCAAATCCTGTCCCAGAGGGTGTTGAGGTGGAATCAATTCCTCAACTCGTACACCTACACGCTGGTACACAGGGCGGGCAAGGCAATGGGTCACGCGGACGCTCTCAGCCGGTTGCCGCTCCCTGACACAGGCCCCGATCCAGCCCCAGCACACCAGGTCATGTCGATCGAGTCGCTTCCGGAGCAGCCCCTCCACGCGGCGGAGGTGGCTAGAGCCACCGGGAAAAACAAAACCCTAGCACGGGTGCTCGACTGGGTGGTGAGGGGGTGGCCAGAGGGGAACATGGGGGAAGAGTTCAAACCCTACAAAATGCGAAGGGAGGAACTCACAGCCCACAAGGGGTGCCTACTATGGGGGAGCAGGGTAGTGGTCCCCCCCCTCTACAGAAACGGGTCTTAGAATCACTCCACGAAACACACCCAGGCATAGTGAGAATGAAGGCCCTGGCCAGGAGCTACGTATGGTGGCCGGGGATGGACGGGGAGATAGAGAACTGGGTCCGGAGATGCAGCACATGCCAGGAGTCGCGGCCGGACCCACCCAGCGCCCCGGCTACACGGTGGGAGACCACAAGGAAACCGTGGTCCCGGCTCCACATTGATTTTGCCGGGCCGTTCCAGGGACAGATCTTCCTAATCATTGTGGATGCATACACAAAATGGTTAGAGGTCGTTCCCGTAGGGTCTACCTCATCATCAGCAGCCATTAGAGCATTACGCAGGGTCCTGTGCACCCACGGTATTCCGGACACCATAGTCTCGGACAACGGGGCAGCGTTCACCTCGGGGGACTTCCAGGCGTTCCTCCAGAGGTACCTCATTAGACACATCCGGTCAGCCCCCTTCCACCCGGCCACCAACGGCCAGGCCGAGCGGATGGTCCGAACAACAAAAGAGGCCCTGGGAAGGATAGTGCAAGGCGATTGGGACCACCGGCTAGCCGCGTTCCTCTTCGACAACCGGGTCATCCCAAACCCAGTCACCGGGGTCAGCCCAGCCGAGCTCCTCATGGGGCGCAAGCTCACCACAAGACTAGATCGGCTAAACCCCGACAGAGCCCCCGACGTGCGAGGGTCACCGGAGGTCAGAGAAGCGGCTAGGGGGTTCTTCGCAGGGGACCCAGTGTATGCCCGCAACTACGCTTCAGGCCCCGAGTGGGTAGCCGGGCGGGTACTACGGGTCGTGGGTTCCCGCCACTATGAGGTATCCACCGAGGGGGGCCAGATCCTACACCGGCACATCGACCAGTTACGCCACCGGACTCTCCCAGAGGTACCCACGGAAACGAGGGAGGGGACAGGGTCCGAGGGGCACCCAATGACACCTGCACCGACACCACGGCCACACACACCAGCAGAGGCGGACCAACCCTCGGACCCCGACCCACAACCCAACAACGCTCAAACCCCCGGGGAAACCCCAGAGGTGGAAGTAGCCCCGGCACCACAAGCCACTCCCAGGCGTTCAACACGGGAGCGCCGACCTCCCGCCTACCTCCAGGACTATGTCACTAACTAAGGGGGGAGGAGTGTAGTGTATGGCGTTCGCAGAACGCAACCAGTTCATAAGGGCCACAACAGCAGAATGACATCAGCTGCGGAGGCAACTGAGAAACATCCAGGTGCCTCCGCGCTGGGCGCAACGATCCGCCAATCACAGCTCGTGGCGGGAAATACGGCTGGCCGGCATTGGACCGGCCAGCAGGGAGAATAGTCCGGCAACTGTATATATGCGGGATCCGGCCCGCGTGCTCGCTCTCTCCATCTTGTATAGTACCATGGAATAAACTATGTTGCCCTACGCTCGTCTCCAAGTCTGGTACTTTACAGGTTTCTGGGTGGGGTCATTTGCATGCATATAAGGAGGGCCGTTGGCCCTGCGAGCCAGTTCTGCTTTTACCTTACTATGCGGAATCACTGAATAAAGAGCTGAATTCACTATCTCCTGGCATCTTCATGCTTCGAACTCAGTACATTTTATCAATCAAGGACAGAGTGAGAGGAGGCAACACAATCCGTCCAGGAGAAAAAAACAACAACCCTGTTGGCTACTCAGCCAACAAACACCGCCAGACCAGGTCAGTCATAGCTTCCAACCCCTGCCATTATATCAGCAGCCTTGTGAGGCCTGGGAGGCACACCAGTGACAGCCACCCCACCACTGACCACCACAGCCCTAAACTATGGGCAGCATGGGGCAAAAAGGCAGCAGCAGCTGTATCCACTGGCCTCTGGGCATCACATGGCCACTTGCAATGCAAGAATGGCCAGAGAAGAAGGTCCCACTGGCAGGCTCCTTTGAATGAACAGGCAGGCATGGGGGGTCCAGGCAGATGTTGGCTACTGTAAACTGACCTCCTGACATTCAGCCACTCACCTGCTATTCCTTCACCACTCCATTTTAAACAAAACATTGCAAGAGTTTTAAGTATGTTTGTATTTTAAGTAAAAAATAATATATTTAATTGTGTTTCTCTGTATCCTTTGTAAAGTTTATGTCTCTACTACCTGGTATTACGTTTTATGACACACATGGCCTGGCTGCACAAAGTCCCATTTATTTCAGATCTGGCCCGCATAATAAATGAGTTTAATGCCCGTGATATAGAAGGGAAATTTATTAAATTTGCAGATTATACAAAATTGGAAGGGTAGCAAATGCAGCTGCAGACAGAGTCCAGATACAGGATGATCTCTATAGGTTAGGAGGAGGAAGAGGAGGAGGAGATTGTTTTTATACCCTGCCTGTCAATCAGAGTCTCAGAGCAGCTTACAATCTCCTTCCCTTACTCTCCCTAAAACAGATACCCTGTGATGAAGAGAAGGTTGAGAGAACTGCTCTTGAGAGAACAACTCTGCAAGAACAGTAGCTGACCCAAGGTCACCCAGCAGGTGCATGTGGTGAAGTAGGGAGTCAAACCCAGCTCTCGCAGATTAGAGTCTGCGCACTTACCCACTACACCAAACTGGCTAAAACAAATAAAATGAATTTCAATTGAGATAAATGTAAAGATCTACATTTAGGCAGGCAGGATCAAATGCATAATTATATAATGTCTTTGCAGTAGTATGTGCCAAAAGGATCTAGTGGTCTTAGTAGACAGTACACTGAACATGCAGTAGCTAAAAAGGCAAATACAATTTTGGACTGTATCAACAGAAGTCTAGTGTCCAGATCACGTAAAATGATGGTATCACTTTACTCTGCTCTGGTATCACAGATCCTTCTCCAGAAGCACTCTGGGAACACCTAAAAACTACCATCCTGTTGACCTCTGAAGAAGTCCTAGGGTTCTCCACAAGGAAGAACAAGGACTGGTTTGACGAGAACAATCAAGAGATCCAAGAATTACTGGCGAAAAAGAGATCTGCCTACCAAACACATCTTGCTCAGCCCTCCTGTCCCGGGAAAAAAGAAACCTTTCGCGCTGTATGTAGCAACCTCCAGCGCAAGCTTCGAGACATTCAGAACGAGTGGTGGACCAAGCTTGCAGAGAGAACCCAGCTGTGTGCAGACACTGGTGATTTAAGAGGGTTCTACGAAGCCCTGAAGGTAGTATATGGTCCATCATATCAGGCTCAGAGTCCCTTGCATAGTGCAGACGGCCAAGTGCTCCTCACAGACAAAGCATCCATATTGAACCCGTGGTCAGAGTATTTTCAGGTTCTCTTCAGTGCCAATCGCGTAGTTCAAGATTCAGCAATCCACCTCACCCCACTTCAACCAGTGAAAACAGAGTTGGATGAGATCCCCACCCTAGAAGAGACTGTTAAAGCCATCAAGCAACTGAAAAGTGGCAAGGCAGCGGGAGTTGATGGAATCCCACCAGAGATCTGGAAGTATGGGGGCATAGTACTACATAGCATACTTCACAAAGTACTTGTCACCTGCTGGGAACAAGGCAAACTACCACGGGACTTTCGCGATGCAATAATCATTACTCTACATAAGAACAAAGGGGAAAAGTCAGACTGCTCCAACTACCGGGGGATAACCCTGCTCTCCATCGCAGGCAAAATCCTTGCTAGAATACTCCTGAACAGACTGGTGCCCACCATTGCAGAAGAACTCCTCCCAGAGAGCCAGTGTGGCTTCAGAGCTAACAGGAGCACTACCGACATGGTATTTGTTCTCAGGCAGCTCCAAGAGAAATACAGGGAACAGAACAAGGGTCTATATGTGACTTTTGTCGACCTTACCAAAGCTTTTGATACCGTTAGCAGGAAAGGCCTGTGGCAAATCTTGGAATGTTTAGGATGTCCCCCAAGGTTCCTCAGTATGGTCATCCAGCTACATGAAGACCAGCGAGGCCAAGTCAGACACTGCAACGATCTCTTGGAGCCCTTCCCAATAGGCGCAGGCGTAAAGCAAGGCTGTGTTCTCGCGCCAACTCTCTTTACGATCTTTTTTAGCATGATGCTTCAAAGATCCGCAGTAGATTTAGATGATGACGATGGTGTCTACATCTGCTATTGCACCGATGGCAGCCTGTTCAACCTGAGGCGACTAAAGGCCCACTCCAAGACAATGGAAAAACTTATCCGAGAGCTACTGTTTGCTGATGATGCTGCACTTGTCTCCCACTCGGTATCAGCTCTGCAGCATATGACGTCCTGCTTTGCAGAGGCTGCCAAGCTATTCGGCCTAGAAGTTAGTCTTAAGAAGACAGAAGTTCTCC
The DNA here is from genome assembly GCF_032191835.1 of Heteronotia binoei. Lineage (NCBI taxonomy): Eukaryota > Metazoa > Chordata > Lepidosauria > Squamata > Gekkonidae > Heteronotia > Heteronotia binoei. Next base: position 28,467,354 of record NC_083223.1, read on the forward strand.
ACCAGCCTGCACCCCAGGAAGATTATCACCCTCCTTGCATCACTGTGGGTGAATCAGTTTTGAAGACAGTCCAGCAGTTCAGCTACCTGGGGTGCATCATCTCCTCAGACGCCAAGATCGACAAGGAGATTGACAATAGACTGACAAAGGCAAACCGTGCATTTGGCCGACTGCATAAAAGAGTGTGGAGCAACAAGCATCTGAAAAAAGGCACAAAGATCAATGTTTACAAAGCAGTTGTGATGACAACCCTCATCTACGGCTCCGAATCGTGGGTATTATACCGTAATCATCTGCGACTCCTTGAGCGCTTTCATCAGCGCTGCCTTTGCACCATCCTCAACATCCACTGGAGTGACTTTGTGACCAACACTGAAGTCCTCAAGCGGGCGGAGGTTACAAGCATCGAGGCATTGCTGTTGAAGACACAGCTGCGCTGGGCAGGGCATATCTCCAGGATGGAAAATCACCGCCTTCTTAAGATTGCCTTGTATGGCGAACTTTCCACCGGCCATCGAAATAGAGGGGCACCAAAGAAGAGGTTCAAGGACTCCTTGAAGAAATCCCTTGGTACCTGTTGCATTAACCATCACCAGTGGTCTGACCTAGCCTCAGATCGCAAAGCATGGAGGCACACCATCCACCAGGCTGTCTCTTCCTTTGAGAACGCACGCATAGCTGGTCTTGAGGACAAAAGGAGATTGAGGAAGAATCGTCCTGCTACAGCACCAACCCCAAATCAGACATTTCCCTGCAGCCACTGTGGCCGGACCTGCCTGTCCCGCATTGGCCTTGTCAGCCACCAGCGAGCCTGCAGCAGACATGGACTACTGCACCTTTCTTAAATCTTCGTTCGCGAAGTCAAGCCGAGAGAGAGAGAGAGATAGGGTATTGTGTTCAGTTTTGGGCACCACAATTTAAGAAGGATATAGAATATAGATAATCTGGAACATGTCCAGAGGAGGGCAACAAAGATGGTGAGGGGTCTGGAGACCAAGTCCAACAAGGAAAGGCTGAAGGAGATGGGTAAGTTTAGCCTGAAGAGGAGACAACTGAGAGGTGATATGATCACCATCTTCAAGTAATCCTCGCCATCATATAGAAGATGGTATGGAGTTGTTTTCTGTTGCCCCAGAAAGTTGGACCAGAACCAACGAGTTGAAATTAAATATAATTAAAACTTAGAGTTTTTGACTAAATATTAGGAAGAACTTCCTGACAGAGTGACTGCTCAGTGGAACAGGCTCAGCTACTGCAAGTTTGAAATTGTGGAGTGGAACCTCAATAAGTAATTAAATTATTTTTGAAATTGATCTAAAGAGTTTTCTGAAGAAGGAATCTGAAACACTATACTTAAGAACTGCGTCCTTGAACTGATGATTCTTAACTGACTTCAGTGATTCTCAGCTTCAGTGACTTGTGATTGGGACTGTTCCTCCTTTGAATTCTACTGTTTAGGAGTGTCAGATTTTTTCTGGTGGTACAGTTTGGAAGTTTTATCTATACCTCTTTGGTTACCTCTATTAGACTTTAGCCTGGGAATGTGAGAATACTAAAGAATGTTTCTAGAGACTTATTTTGTTGTATTTTTCTATTTTTGGAAGCTGCACTTACAATTATTTTAAGAAGATACACATTTATTGTTGTAAATTGTTTATTTAATGGAATAACATTGTAGTTACAGATTTGTTCTATTCTATTGTCTCACTGACCAACTGGCATGTAAGATATAATCAAAACTGGACAGTAAAGTGAATGAGCAATCTCCAAAGAATGGGGGAAGAAGAATATGTAGAGGTTGAGGAAGTATGGTTGCCAGCGCTGGGATGAGAAATTCCTGGATTTTGGGGGGTGGAGTTTGAGGAAGGTGTTGTTTGGGAGGGGAGGGACTTCAATGGGCTATAAAGTGGTCATATTCTCCAGGTGAACTGATCTCTGCCACTTGGAGAACAGTTGTAACCCCAGGAGACCTCCATTTTTATCCAGGTGGGCAGCCATGTTGGTCTGAAGCAGTAGAACAAAATAGGAGTCAAGTAGCACCTTTAAGATCAACAAAGTTTTATTCACAATGTAAATTTTCGTATGCATGCATACTTCTTAAGACTAGGGATTGGGGTACAGTGAGCAGAATTTACGTATAGCTGGTGGGTAGTGGTTAAGAATCTAAAGTGATACAAAGTTAGGATCAAATGGCAAAATAGTGTAATAAACAAATTGAAAGATTATTTGGTCTGGATAGCATTTGCATAGGAAACCAATAAAAGGTAATAAAAGTTGTCTGTTAATTGCTCTTGCTACAAGTTTAGGTAAAACAAAAGCACATGTATTTCCTAGTGATATTCTTGTCCACCTAATTTACTTTTTAACATGTAACATACATTATAAACATCATTCTATACATTATAAACATCATTATAGTTTTGCCATTAGAAAAAAAGAATACATTAAAATATTGTGAAAATGTATATGTGATATAAACAGCCAATATCCCTTATTTGAGTATGTCAATACAAAAACATTCTGATACACTATTCTAAAAGAGAAGTACATTGGAATACTGTGGATATATGGCTATATTCAGTGAGAGTTGGTTTAACATATTAGTGAGATAAAAAACCCAATATCCCTGTTCAGTCCTGGGGAGGTGTTTGTTCCAAGTTTCATAATAATTTGTAATTCAGCAGTTTCTCTCTCCATTCTGTTCCTGAAGTTCCTTTGCAGTAAAACAGCTACTTTGAGGTCACCCATTGAATGCTCTGGAAGGTTAAAGTGTTCTCTCACAGGCTTCTCAGTTTTGTAATTCCTGATTTCAGATTTGTGTCCATTTATCCTTTGGCATAGGGTTTGTCCAGTTTGCCCTATGTAGAGAACTGAAGGGCATTGTTGGCATTTAATGGCATATATAATGTTGGAAGATGAACAAGTGAATGAGCCTGAGATGGTGTAGATAATGTTGTTAGGTCCAGTGATTGTGTTGCCTGGGTGTATGTAACAGCAAAGTTGGCACTTGGGTTTATAGCAAGCTCTAGTACCAGTGTCCATGCTCAGATGAGATGTTGTATTGTTGTGGAGGCTCCCTGCCACTCCTTTTCTGGCCGGCTCACTTCTGGGGTGGCTTGATGCTGTTCTGAGCCGGCTGTCTGTTCTCAGTCATTATTTCCCTCTCTTCCAGTCTATCCTCACAACTCCATGAGGTGAATTAGGTTTAGAGTGTGTGATTGGCCCAAAGTCACCCCTCAGGCTTCCATGGCACAGTGTGGATTTTCACCTGGGTCTCCCAAATCCTAGTCCAACACTCTAACCACTACCACACTGCCTCTCTCTATTATTCCATTTTTATAGATACAGCCTTACATTTTCACTCTTAGTGAAGATTTGTAGAAACTACCCATCATTCAGCTACCATTCGTTGATCTAAAAAATTGAATCAACAGACTTTCAGAGCTAACAATTACTTGGTGGTAATGACAATCAACACTTAGAGATTTTGTGCCATAATTATTCTCACTCAGGGCCTCAAAAGCCCAGCAGGAACTCATTTACATACCCCTTGACAATAAGCCAGCCAGAACTGCATTCCTGTGTGTTCCTGCTCAAAAAAAAAGCCCTGTCTCTTGCTTGCTAATCTTGCTTGCTACACTTAGTTTTTTCCCTTCTAATTTTACACATTCATGCTTCTAATTATGCCACATGTTAGTAAGCTTTCCCCTGCTCTCAGGGCTTTTTTGGAGAAAAAGACCAGCAGGAACTAATTTGCATATCAGGCCACACACCTCTGACATCACCATTGTTTCACATAGGGCTTGTTTGCAGAAAAAAGCCAGCAGGAAGTCATTTGCATATCAGGCAACACCCCCTGACACCAAGCCAGCTGGAACTGTGTTTCTGTGCATTCCTGCTAAAAAAAAAAGCCCTGCTTGCCTTAAACTTTCTGAAAGAATTTAGGATGAGGTACATGACAGTTAATTATCAGCTTCCAAGAAGCTGTAAATTGCATTCACTGGGACATGTTTTGACTCCTTTTGAATTGTTTTACTATTAATAGGTTCATCAACAGCAGGCATGACATGCTGAACTAGCTAGAGGAAGTATCATTATTCGTATTGCTAAGTGGACATTATAATATGGCACAGAGTTTAGAGGGCTGTGTGTTAAACTATCTGCTCTTAACAAATGGTTGGAACAACCTAAGGCCAAGTTCTAGGAATACTCCAGCTGTCAAAGAGGGGAGGAGAGACAAGGCCTCCCATGAAATCTGGAATATGTTTCTACTTACCATCTATCCAAATAAAATAAAATGATTTCTCCTGCAACCATATGGTTCTCCTTAGATATGAAACTGTATATATCGGTCTAAATCCACAGTATTCCTGCTGACATATTATTCAGTATATTAGAAAATCACTACAACCTGTGCTTACTGTACAGTTCCTAAAATAAAGCACAACAAATCTGGTGGAAGAGAAGAGAGACTTTTTCCAAAGCAAGCCCTGAGGGAAAGGAGTCTCTGAGGGAGCAGGTTCCTTGAGGCAGGTGTTAAGAAGGAAAAGCCTTTCTGCAGGTCTTGAGAGTTGTGTTGATGGGCTACATTCAGCTTGGACCACAAGGTAAACAGTCCTACATTAACTCTAGCCCTGAAGAAGGGGAAGACCCTGTGAGAAAATGGTTTTTAAACACTAAGAATTCCTGAGGCCATGGTATGAGGGATTGGAGACTGTTAAGCAAATATGTATTTCATGTGCAGGTTTATTCACCCTTTACTGGGAAAAATGTTCAGACATATTTAAAATCAGCCACAAAATAGCTCCAGGACAGAAATGGTTTCGGGCAATGGTAAATGGGCAGTAATGGCTTCAGCATTTTCATAGTTGCTAACTAATGGTCATCCATATCAGTTCTACATATCAGCCAGCCTTCATCTTCCTCTTTAAGAGGATAAACCATGCTGAAAACCTGCAGTTTAAATTGAATCCAATATGGTGGTGGTCTGTATTTCATGGTCTCTTGTTATCTAGGGTTGTTGGTTCCCTGATGAGGAAAGGAGATATAAGCACAAGGCTTCCGTGATTACCAGCCTCAAATAATTGAACTAAGGATAGTATCAAAGTCCTTTTAGTAAACAATGTAAAACATCAAAAGTGAAATTAATCAGTCTCTTATACAGAACAATCATAGAACATTTCAAACACCACCAGCGAAAGTCCCAATGTCCTTTTAACGCAATTCAATGCCGTCTCCTATCAGGGAGTCTGGTGGTGAGATACAAAGAATAAAGAAGAACCGGTGATGTCAACACTGTACAATTCCTCTTCTTCGGAGTGCAGCCAGCAGTCCAGTAAATTGCAATATTGTATCCTTGCTTCATGTATTGCATCTTTGAGCATCACAGAAAATTCTTTTAGAACTGGGTAAGAACTCCAACAAACTACACTTCACTTGCATACACCGTAACAACAAACATTCTCTGTTGTGTTGCTCAGTTTCCTGACGAGGGCAGGGGATCCCCCATCTCTTGTTTCTCACCACCACTTGGAGTGGCAGCTGGGAAACATTTTAAATATGGACTCCAGGGGTCATTTTGTAGAAAAAGGTGTGCTGGAACTCATTAGCACAACTAATTTGCATATGCACACACCCCTGACATCACTCTGTCTGGCAGTGATGCTCTGTATTCTTGGTGCTTGGAGGGGCACAGTGGGAGGGCTTCTAGTGTCCTGGCCCCACTGAGGGACCTCCTGATAGCGCCTGGTTTTTTTTTTGCCACTGTGTGACATTGGGGCCTGTTCAGATGCACAATTCAATCAATTGTCGCTGCTGTTTTCTACCGGATTAAAAGTGGCTGATCAGACAGCAACATATGCCTCCCAGTAGTCAATCATTGTGGCCCCCCCAAAAAACCTTCTCTGATCTGGATTATTTTGTTACCTGCTCCTTTGCGGTGTTTTTTGAGTTGTCTGGTTTCAACTTGTAGTTTTCTCTATCTGGATAATTCTCAAAACTTCCAGATGGGTGAAGGCTGTCCTGGAGCAAAAGGAGCCTCAGACATCCAGTTTACGGTCAACATTTTTTTTTACTACTTAACGATATGTGCATAACCGCCCTGAGCCTGCCCTTGCGGGGAGGGCGGGATACAAATAAAAAGTATTATTATTATAATTATTATAATAAAATGTTTTCTGATCTATGCGCCTATGCGCATAATAGTGGGAGAAACAAAAAAAGAACTGCATGGTGCCATCATGTGGATGGCGGAGGACAATTTCACCATGGAATGATTCAAACTGCAGTTATGGCAGTCTGATCAAAAATATCCGGAACAAAGATATTTGGGACAAAACCGGGTCAGTTTAACACAGACTCAACACGCTGTGAGACTAAGCCAGTGTTGGACTGGATGAGCCTATGGCCTGGTCCAACATGGCTCCTCTCATGTTCATATGTTCTTAAGATGTACTAAATTATATCAGCTCAGCATCTACCCTAAAATGCTTCTTGAATTACAATTGTCATAACACCTTACTCCTATCAAACTTTTCCTCCTATCAAATTTCTTTTCCTATGTGGCCATAGTGATGTGGCTTGATGAATATTTCCATCAGTCTGCCTTATATGTTTTGGTTATCTTCCCATTTTGGGGGGGGAGAAAAATATTAGAAAGTTTGTTAAATCTTAGAGTTCAGAAAAATTCTCACAGGGGGCTGTAAACAATGGAGCCCAGATATGAACTCACGGCTCTCTAAGAATAGCCAGAAATTCTATGGTAAAATCAGTGTTTTCAAAAATCTGTAGAGGATTTACCTCATGTTGGGAGTCTTCCCAGAAATGATTTCACACCATTGCTCACATTATGTTTCTTCCCCTCCCTTTGGTCTCCTACTGGTTGCCAGGCAAGGCTATGCCTGGCAATCCTCCTCTTATCTCAGCGCATAAACAGCTTTTGAAATGTTATATCTGCCTCTAAGTGTAAAGGTTACCAACACATGGGGTGATGTCACATCATGAAGTTTTCTTGGCAGACATTTTACGGGGTGGTGTGCCATTTTCTTCTCCAGTCATCTACACTTTACCCCCAGCAAACTGGGTACTCATTTTACTGATCTTGGAAAGATGGAAGGCTAAGTTAACCTTGAGCCAGCTACCTGAACCCAGCTTCCACCAGGTTGTGAGCAGAGCTTGGACTGCAGTACTGCAGCTTACCACTCTGAATCACTGGGTTCTTTTATGTCTGCCTCTTTTCCCACTACTATTCAAGAAATGAAAGGGATGTAGCAAAATTTCAACAAAGTGACTTTTAAATATGGAAATGCGGAGGTTGATAATATTAAACTGTCAAGGAATGCTGGAGATATATTTGGACAGCAAGTAGCTGATGCCAGTTCCTAGATCTGGTTAGGGGGTCCAAGAAGGATCTAAACAAAGGCTTGCCTTGAAACACTGCAGAATGCAGGCTGCACTGTGAGGAGGGTGAAAAATGCTGATTCAAGGTAGATTTTATGGTTATCTTGGGACTCAGAATATTGATACTTGCCAGATACTTCCTAAAGCTCCTTCCAGTGTCCATGAAAACCTGATATTTCAGATAGCAAGATTTGGGTAACCTGTAAAGAACTGCTTCATAACACTATAAATTATGTTGGGAATCTTTCCCAGAAACTATACCTCATTTATCAAACCAGTGATGAGGTAACAGTCCCCCTCCTGTCCAAGCGAAAGCTTGATATATCAAATGATACAGACTACTCTCTTCAGGATCAGATATCTTCATAAGACCATCAGAACATCTGTGTTTTGCACAGATCAGGTAGATTCATCTCTCAAAGGCCAAGATAATTATCTCTTTGAGGAACTGGACAGCCTATTCATTCTGATGCTGAGTTAAAACATCTAGATAACCCTGGATGTTGCTTCCAACTCTATGATTCTATGATGTCATGCCTGAAGTCCAAGAGGTGATTTGCCACTTGGAATTTGGGCAAGCGCAGTCCTGCTTGCAGAAAGCATTTAAAGAGTGCAAGTAGGGCTGGCCTCACATGCCTGGATTCCAAGCAAACATTGCTGCTTGAATTTCACTTGTGCAAACCTCGGTTCACACTGGAAAATCAAGTTGGAAAGTGCATTGAAAGTGGATTGAAAGTGATTTATTTAGTGTGTGTGATCGCAACCTTTAAGTGCTTTATCTGAGTGGGGTTTCTTGTGCCTGAATTCCAAGTGACAATGCCACTTGAATTTCAGGCGCACCTGCTGGCAAAAAGTACTTAAAGGGACGATCCTTTAAGTGCTTTTTGCAAGTACGGCCATGCTTACCCAAATTCCAAGCGAAAAATCACCACTTGGAGCTCAGGTGTGTGACCAGCAGCTGCCCCTCTCCCTCCCTTCCTGTGAGATCTAAAGGGCCTTTCATCTGATTGGTGAGCCACGTGCTCATCTGATTCACTGTTGGACTCTTTAAATCTAGCAGGACAGGGAGGCAGAGGGGTGGTTGTTGGTGGGGTAGGGCTGCGTCCTTAATGTGACATCATAACATTGGGGACAACACCCCCCATAGTCTCCCACCTGGTATCCCAATACCTACTACTGTTTTTTTCCTGGTTTCTAACAACCACATGTCCCTTAATGGTGCTCATGCATCATTTTGGGTTACTCTAGAAACCTAAACTGCCCCTCCCCCCCACTTCAGCAGGTGGGTGTTTGCAACTTTGGCACATGCCCAGACCTTTCTATTAATTGGAGAGTGGGTAAATTAGGGCTTTGTGGTGGGGTCAGATTTTCTGCAAATTGTTGAATCTTAAACATATTTTTAAAAAAACCCCAAAGCTGGCTGTTTCCCTCCTCCCTCCCCTCTGCTGCTGCTGCTGCTGCTAGTGGTGGTGCTGCTGGGACACATCGTGAGTCAAATGAGGGCTGTGAGTTCCTTTCTACCTTGGCAAGGATTCCATATGGCTGTTCTATAGTAAGTTGCCCGTTCTATACTAAGTTGCCCGTTGTATACCCAGTCATTATCTGAATATTTCAATTGATCCATCCAATTACTAGCTACAGGTGATTATATACCATAACTGAAACACATTTTTTGCAACCCCCCCAAAAAACCATTTATATAATCTATAGCTCCAACAATAATAGAAGATCCACAGCTTCTACTTAAAGGAAATAACAAAAGACCTTTAACAAATAGTTTAATTTGTCCAGTTCCAGTGCAGAATTTATTTTTATCATCCATTTCACGAGTTGCAATGGACCTAGACTTCTAGGTTTCTAGATTTCTAGACTTCCAAGGTAACTTTGCAGCAGCAAAGTTTTCATGTTTAGTCACATCAGAGTGCTTTAGCAAACTCAGCAAAGTTATCAAGGTATCAAGTCTCAACTGATTCCCATTATTGCCAAAATAATATTTATATACTTTCCCCAGAATTATTAACCAAAGGTTTCTTCCACCATATGTGAAGAAAAATATACATCATCATCTTCTGAAATTTAAACTGACCAGTTTCATATACCTTGTTAACCTCCTGCTCCAGCAGGCACTTACACAAAATCCTATATTCTGCCCATCAATTTCAATGAGAAATACCCACTAAAATCAACAACGGTGCAAGGGATCTAATATATCTACATACATATTCCCAGTTCTCATCTCCAACAGTTCCATCCAGCTCTTATTTATTTTTACTCACCTATTGACTAAATAGTTCTCAGGGTACCTGAACAGTCTATTTTTTAAAAAAACATATTTTCAAAAGATTGTATCCAAAATTGCTCCATACATTTCAAAGTATAATTTTTTACTATATTGAACTTTCCTTTCCCCCCTAACCTAGTCCACACTCTCCAGCGCAAAGGACATCTGTGTAAGAAAATATTGACTATATAGGTATTGTTCAAAAAAGATGCCAAAGGCAAGATGTCTGGTCATAAAGCCTTCCTTTAATTGTTCCATGTTGCAAGAATTTCTATGTCAGAACCTATTTCTTAGATACTAATCTGGATTATTCTTTCTCCAAAATACCTCCAGTAGTAATAGAATCAGTTCTTGTCCCCAAACCATATCATGGGTTAGCATTCTTTGGCTAGGACCATTGGACAAACCATCCAGTCTTAGAAGCCACACAATATAATTTTATTTACTAATAGCCTGCCTTCTACAAAGCACACTTGCAATACACTGGATCCAGCCTGTGCCTTCTTACTGCTCACATAACCATCAGTAGCACTTTCATAATGATGGGAAAAAAGAGCTTCACTCAACAACGAAGGCTAAAAGTGGATGAATGTATGTGCTCCGAGTTTAAGGAGTCCAATTAACAGTGGCAGTCTTATATGACTGAAGGGAATCTATATGTTTTGGCTGAATCTCTATGAAAGAAGTGGAGAGGGAAACAAGAATAATCATTCATCAGGACCTCGTTGGAGTAATTTGGTTGCCATGGAATGTCCAGGCACCAATTAAAATTCTTCAGAGCCAAGCTTGGACTGAAAATAATGACAGTTATCAGTCCTTTAAATCTGCAGGACTGAATACATATTTTTTTCAACAGTAAGTTCCTTTTTAAGGACATTTCAGGACTGTTGGATGTTATTTATAGAGATCAAAAGTTGTACAGGAATTTTGTAGATACTCTTTATAAAATATTGTTATGCATTGTAGACTAGAGATAAATAGTCACATTGTTATGTTTGATAAATATAATTTATTATCACTTTAAAAACCATTGTACAGTTATCCAACATAACATTAAGGTGTAGTGGTTAGAGTGCAAGATTAGATCTGGGAGACCCAGATTCCAATCCCCACTTGTACCATGGAAGCCTTAGGCCAGTTGTACACTCTCAGCCTAATTCCCATGGCAACACCTATTGTTTAGTCTTCTACTGCACAGTAATAAACTATGTATCCAAAGTTGCAACCTTGAATAGAAAGTTCTATTCAATGAATACTTTGGAAAATAAGTTGTTGTATCTCAATCATGCTGGGGAAAGGGGGGCCTATTGCTTAGTAGTTTACCCTATATTTCTGAAAGAATACCTGGGTCACCCCAGATCTGATTCAGATCTGTCTGTACCTATTAACCTGGATCTTATAATAAAAGGAACTTTATAAAGAATAAAAGACTTTTTATTATTGGGGAACCAGGGGAGGGATTTGACACTGAGGTGCTCTTGTTGTCACCACCATTCCTGCTATTTGCATTTTTTCCCTGGTTCTGGGATTGCTCAGCTGGACTTTTCTCCAGTATATGTCCTTGGAAGTAAGTGTCCAGAAGTTTGTAGAGCTGTGTGTGAAAGTAACTGAGTTCTAAAAGATGCATGTGAAAGCAGTTGACTTCCTAGCTCTTGGCACCAACTGAAGTGCTTTGGGATAGCACTGGTTTGCTGAGGGAAGTAATTAATGGTTTATACTTGGTTGAAGAACATACTGCTTCTCTGAACTTTTTTTCTCTACTAGTACATGGAGTGCATGGGAAGAGGGGGGAGAGACAGAGAGAGGGAAGCGTAGGCTTCCCAACCCTCCCGCCCTGGCAGGGGACCCCAGAATTTCCACCCTCTTCCCCCGCTCCCCAAAAAAATGGAAGTGGGGGGAGGGGGAAATGGCGCTGGGGAGCATGGCGAGCCGCCTGATCCTGGAGCGGGCGAGGCCGCCGCGCCGCTGCCGCCCCCTCCCCGCCCACCGCAGCTGCTCCTCCGAGATGGGCCCAGGCTGAGCCCATCTCGGAGGAGCAGCCAAGAGGCGGCAGCAGCGCAGGGGAGGGTGAGGCAGGCCAGGAGCATGGCGAGCCATGAATCTGGGCCCTTCTAGGACCCGGACTTGGGGCTCGCCACGCCCCTGGCCCGCCTCCACTTCCCCCTCCGCTTCCACCCCAGAGGTGGAGCGGGCGAGGCCGCCACGCCGCTTCCGCCTCTTCTCTGCTCGCCATGGCTGCTCCTCCGAGATGGGCTCAGCCTGAGCCCATCTCGGAGGAGCAGCCACGGCGAGCGGAGAAGAGGCGGCAGCTGTGGGGCGGCTCGCCACGCTCACCGGCGCCGTTTCCCCCTCCCCCTAGCTCCATCCCAGTGTCTCCTGGCTCCACCCCCAAAGTCTCCTGGCTCCACCCCCAAAGTCCCCAGATATTTCTGGGGTTGGACTTGGCAACCCTAGGGAAGTGGGAGGAAATATCGTGGCAGCTGTAGGCTCACTTGTCCACCCACTGGAGAGCTGCTTGGAAAGTAGCACCATAGGGTGCAAAGGGCTTCAGCTGAAGTTCTCCACTACCCCACTGCCATGGCCCCTGCTTCACCATCAAAACATTTCTGTATATGGGCCTGCATTCAAGTACTAACCAGGGCCAACCCTGCTCCCAAGATTTGTCAAGATCAGGCTAGCCTGGGGCATCCAAGTCAATGCATAGACTCTTACAGCTTCAAATTTGTTTTGCATGTACATCTACTGCAGCTATCTGTAGAACATCAGCTATTATTTGAGGGAATGGACTTAGCAAGAAACCTAATTCTTGCATCCTACTCTGAACCTACAACCATACTTGAAATCAAGGGTCATTTTGTAGGAAAAAAAGGTGCAGGAGCTCAGTTGCATATTTTATTTGCATATACCCTGGGATCTGTGTGCAGCAGGGAGAGAACTCCCCATTGCATGCAGACCCTGGCTGGAGGTTCAGGGGCTGCGCTCCTGTGAGCTTCTGCTGAATTCAAGCTCTGCTTGAAATAGCAGAATGCTCTAGGTTGTGGGATCTTGAGCTCTATGGAAATCATCTGTTCAGACCAGGTCTTTGTAACAGAGCTTTGACATGCACTTAGTTTTCTTAAAAGATCAGGAAGTATGACCATGATAATACTGTTCTTTTGAAAGGTTTTTGAAATCTGCAGTTCAGTTTTGCCTAAAAGCTCCCATTTAGTTACAAACTATGGTGTTTATTGTTGTTGGTTTTTTTAAATAAAGTACAGAATACTATCCTCTCAATTCAATGTGTAATTATGTTATTTGAGTACCTTGTCCAGGAGTGACATATTTTAGTTTGGAGCAGGGGCGGGGAACCTTTTTTCTGTCATGGGCCATTTGGATATTTATAACATAATTCGTGAGCCATACAAAATTATCAACTTAAAAAACAGTGTTTTGCTGAGGAAGAATGATTCAGGCCAGCAAAATTAATGTAAATAATTGTTTTTCTATTTGAATTCATGTGGGGAGAGCCTAATTTGGCACACACACAACCCCCCAACCCACTGCCCTAGGCAAATGCCTAGGTCCAGGGCTTTTTTTTGTAGAAAAAGCCCAGTAGGAACTCATTAGCATATTAGACCGCATCCTCTAATATTAGCATCCCCTAATATTAGAAATGGAAATAAAGGGAAATAAAGAAATGGGGAGAAGAAAGGGAAATGAAGAAATGTGGGGAAGAAATGGAAAGAAAGAAATGGGGGGGGAGGGTAATAAAGGAAAATAAAGAAATGGGGGGGGGAGGGAAAGAAAGGGAAATAAAGAAGGGGGGAAGAAAGGGGTATTAAGGAAAACAAAGAAAATGGGGGGAAGAAACAGAAAGGGAAATAAAGAAATAAGGGGGAAACTTACTTGAACTGTGACAGTGACTTTTCCAGGCCCTGCAGTCATCTTGGCTGGCTAGCCAGACCCCAGGGAGGCTGCCACGATCCCTGCTGGCCAGCCAGGTCCCGGGGAGGCTGCTACACAGCGTGGCTGGACCCCACAATCCTCACTGGCCAGCCAGGCTGCAGGGAGCTGCCACATGGCTCAGCTCAGCCCAGCAATCCCCAAGGGTCAGACCAAGTGATCTCAAGGGCCAAAAATGGCCCTTGAGCCAGACGTTTCCCACCCCTGTTTTGGAGGCAAGAAGCTTTTATGAATAAATGGTGAGGATACCCCTGCTGAACTGAGGTGATTTCCCATCCCTGCCATAAATGCTTGAGTTGGTGCAGGTTCCATGAGTGCTATGAACACTCTGGAGGGTCTTAGTCCAACATGTATTTCCACCACAGTTAAATATTCCAAAAAATTAATCCTATATGTTCTTTCAGTTCAACAAAATATCAACAGACATTACCTGTGCATTTTTATGTTATTGTTGATAAAATCACACAACCATAATATCAAGATTTTTGCCCAGATTTTATGAAAGGGCACATTTATTTATTTTTGTTGATTTATATTCCGCCCTCCCTGCAAGCAGGCTCAGGGCAGATTACATTAAATAAAATACAATACATAGTGAATTAAAACAGTTAAAACAAATTTAAAGCAGACAACCAGCTAGAAATACAATGAAACCAGAACTGTAGCCACCAGGCAACAAGGGCTTCAGAAGACTGGGCCAAGTAAAGAAAACAGCTGCAGCAAGGGAGGCACCCATCACCTCAACCAAAGGCCTGGTGGAACAGCTCCATTTTGCAGGTTCTGCAAAATGGTAAGAGATCTGGCAGGACCCTGATCCCGAGGGGAGCATATTCCTCCAGGCAGGGGCCAGGGTCAAAAATGCCTTTGGCCCTGGTTAAGACTAATTGAGCCTGTAGATGCTGGTTGGCTGAGTGTAAAGATCTTCAGGGCACATATGGGGAGAGGTGGTCCCCATAGGGAAAAGTAGGGGAAAGTATGCTGTTTGGATTTCATATCTTAAAGGGAGTCGGCCACAGTGGCAGTTTGACAAAAATGTTCTTTGAAAACTGATTATTTGACTGAGGCTCTGGAATCCCCAAAAATGCATCACCTAAAGATTCCCCTATAATAAACACCCACCCACAAGAATGTACCATGTTATGTCCGGACTGAGTTTCCTAGGTATTCTGTGAGCTTCAACTCTGACGACAATAGAGCACTAGGATTGAAGCAGCCATGGTCTGGTTCAGGGGTGGGGAACAGTGGCTCTCCAGATGTTTTTGGCTACAACTCCCATCAGCCCCAGCCATTGGCCATGCTGGCTGGGGCTGGTGGGAGTTGTAGGCAAAAAACATCTGGAGAGCCACTGTTCCCCACCCCTGGTCTGGTTGGACAGGTTGCCCTAGTTGCATTATAGGGGGCTAGAGGGGCAGTTTGATTGCACCTATGGGCCTGGAGCAGTGCGGAGTTTTACAGTATTTAACCAGGCCAAGGTCTGGGGTTTGCATGCTGTATACAGTTGCTTGAAATCACTAGTAAAGATGCTGATCACTATTCTTGGAGTCCTTGTTCTTGCCATCAAACCCAGTATTTAACACACCAGTTATTCTTTCACAAAATTGGGATCTAGTGACCCTTTATATATTTTGTAGTGGTTCCATCACTGATGTAACACTTTTAATTTGTCTTCATTTCAGTTAGCTAGAATGAGTGCTTTCTTCTCATTCTTTAAACAGCTGGAAATAAAAGATAAACTATCTCTTCCATCAACCAGACAAAATTATTTTAATTATTATCTGCTAAACCTCTATGCTGGAAAAGAGACTAAATGATAAGGACCTACCTACATGATCCCTCTGAAAATGCTTCCTCTTTATGAGTATGTAAAACTCATAGGCTGATAACAGATGGGCAGTTGGGAGCAGATGAGAGTAGTCCCAAATCGGGCTGGCTCAGAAAGAAACGTCCTGAACTGTCCACACTCTCCAGTGAGGGGCCCTTATCCCACCAATGGGGTGCCTTGGCACGGTCAGACAGCTGCAGCACATCATTCCCTTGGCATGCGCTCTGGGTAGTTTGTTTTTAAAAAGCCAGAATTGGCTTGGGGTGGCTTGGTGGGTTCACACCACCGAGGCATCTCACTTCCATGCTTCCACATCCAGACACCAAAGAGGCGACTGGTGTGTGCTTCAAACATTCACTACCACTTTGAAAGCGGTAGCTTTTTGAGCAGCTCTGAGGATGCCAGAGGACGGGGTGAGTACGGGTGGGGACAGGCAACAGATGTTAGCGTTTGGAGGGATTTTTCATGTTGGTTTTCATGTTAGTCTCTGAGTCAGCCCAAACTGCCTGTCTGTTATCAGTCATAAAGTCAGCATTCTGGAGATGATAGAAGGCAGACCCAGCAATAATGGTCACCTTGGCTCCATAGAAAGTACTATTTTAGTGGGCCAGTAGGAAGCCTAATCTATGCACAAGGTATGCAAAATTTCCCTTCAATGCCAAAACCAAATAACCTGCACTTTCCTGGACCCAATGATTATTTCTAAGTTGTTCTAGAAAATCTGGCCAAGAACAACTGTGCTGGATCAAACTAATGGTTCATCTACTTCACCATTTGTCTCAGACTCTGAACTAACTGGTGCCACTGGTTAGAGGGCTCCTGAGTGCCATTTGAGGTCTGGACAGATCACAAGAACTTGGAGGCTTTACAATCCCCCCAGCACCTTGGGGCCAAACAGATGAGCAGAGTTCTCCTCAAAATTTAATTTTACTCTCAAGCATTTACCTGGGGAGGTCTAACTTCCTAGTGGACACACTGTCTTGCCTCCCACAACATGAGAATCAGAGGAAAGAAGTAATAGATACTATGTTCACTCCTGCCAGTTAGGAGGAGTGGTAACTACATGCAGTCAGGCACAGGAAGCCACCAAGACCCAATCCAGCTCCTGGGTGGAGAAAGTCAAAGAAGCACTACTAAAAGAAGCAGGGTGGGATCACGTTGCACTGTACAAAGGAGAAAAGCTGTATGTTCCAGAATCTTTGAACGCTAAGATTTTACAACATTGTCATGATAATAAGCTAGCTTGACATTTTGGGTTTATCAAAACGTTGAATTTAACAGGGAGACAATTCTGGTGGCTGAGCATGTGCAAGGACATATCCCAATTTGTATCCTCATGCTCCACTTGTTTAATAGGAAAGAAAAGAGGGAGGAAGCCCCCAGGTCTCTTGCAATCTTTAGAAACCCTCTTGTACCCTTGGTCGATAATTTCCATGGACTTTATCACAGACTTATCCCCCAGTAAGGGGAAGACCATCATCTGAGTTGTAATGGACACATTTTCCATATAAGTCCACTTTGTGCTGTGTGCAAAGCTCCGAAGGACTAGGAAACTACCTAAGCTGTTCCTGCAACGTATTGTGCAATTGTATTTTTTCCCAGACAAGGTAATTTCCGACAGATGCTCTCAGTTTGTAGCCAAGTTCTGGAAGGAATTCCTTAGCTTAATGACATTCCTCATTTGTGTAACTACCAGGCCCATAGCCAGAAAATTTGGGGTGGAGGGGCCCCTGAGGTAATAAATTTGGTGGGGGGAGGGGCACAGGGCCAGATGACCCTTCGTGCAAACTCCACAAGTTTCTCTCCCTTCCCTCCCACTGCAACACTTGCCCACTGCATCCTTCGCCGGCTTGCCGCTACCGCCGCCCACCCATCCTTTCCCTTCCCTTTGCCCCCCCTCCCCCAGCGCACTGCCCACCTGCCCGCCGTCACAGCCTGTGCCTCCTTCGCCGGCTCGCCATCGCTACCGCTGCCCGCCGCTCCTTTCCCATCCCTTCCCTTTGCCTCCCCCCACTGCGCAATGACAGCGCGCAGCGCTTGAGCCCTGCCGTGATCGCTCGGGGGGGGGGGGGGGAGGCAAAGTGAAGGGATGGGAAAGGAGCGGTGGGCAGCGGTAATGGCGAACCAGTGAAGGAGGCACAGCCAGAGCGGGGCAGTAAAAAGAGGGGCCTTACAGGTGGAAGGTGGGGTTGGGTGGAGCAGCCTGCCCCCCCCCCCCCCGGCCTGAGAAAGGGGCAGTTGGGCTGCTCTGCCTTGTCTCCCCTCAAGAAGCCAGTCTCGGAAGAGAGCTCCCATTGGCACACCATCCACACCATCCAGCCATTCTCAGCTTCCCGCATCTGCAACTCGGGAAGCTGAGAGCAGCAGGGCAGGTTGGGGAGTGCCCAGCGGCACCCTGAGGCGCTGGGAGGGGGGGAGAGACAGGAGGCTTGTGGTAATGAAGGACAGTAACACAGGCGAGAAGGGGGGAAGCTCCCATCTCTCTGCTCTTTCTTCTTCCCACACTCTCTGCAAGAGAAACCTTCTCCCCCCACTCTTTTTAGCATAATGTTCAATGGAGAGCAGACTTTATTATCTTCTATTTCTACAAGTGGTCTGTTTGCTGTTTGCTGGCACGCTGCAGTAGCAAGTTTGGGGCAAATGGCGATTCTCAAAACTTATTCAAAACAAAGTGTTTCAAGCACTGGAGGCAACACAGGCAGCCAATCAGCATGCTGGTTTAAAGCAAGCACATAAAACAATGCAGCCTGTAAGGTTGTTGACAATTGGTCACATTGTATCAAAACCACGCCCCCAATGGGAAAAAAACCAGGAGGTGGAGATTTCAGTGAGGAAAC